>NC_139687.1:5557946-5857947 GCF_964106915.1 Podarcis gaigeae | reverse complement strand
CCCAACATTTATCTGACGAAAATAGGGACCTCCCATTCCATAATAATAATTTCACTATTTATACCCCACACATCTTACTCTGGGCAGCTTCCAACATATATATATATAATAATGAAACTCTGAACATTAAAAACCTTCCCTATACAGGATTGCCTTCAGACGGCTTGGTGGGTTGGATGACTCCATAACACTCCAACATTTCTTCAATGAAAATAGGGACATCCTAAGGAAAAGCGGGACATTCTGGGATCAAATCAGAAACGGGGACGGCTTCTCTGAATCAGGGACATCCCTGGAAAATAGGGACACTTGGAGGGTCTGACTCTGACCTCATCATGTCTGCTGCCAAGCCCAATACTCTAGCCCAGAACTAGCCAACTTCTAGAAGGTGCCACATGAAAAACAGTAGTAGTAAACAATAAAACTTTACCCGATTGAGACGAAAATAAATATTTCTCACTGAATACAAAATTTCCTACAGCAGGGCAAGATTGCTTTATTTTCTCAGTGTTTTTCTAGTCTGCTGTTGTATGACCTGGTTTTGCTTTATTTTTTCAATGATTACAGGTCCTATATGTCAGACGCTTAGAAAAGCAGGCTTGCAGAAAATATTAAATACAGTATAGTTATTAATTAAGCATGTTACATAGTTTTTGTGTGCAAGATGTAACTCTAGATGGAGCAGTTCCCTTTATTTAAATATGCTTGTGCTCAGAAGACATGATTTCACTGAGTTAGTGCCTGTAAGACAGATGGCTTGCAGAAATATAACATCATTCTGTTGAAATACTCAGGTATGGGTTAGATTAAAAAGCTGATAAAAAGAGAGGAATAGAAGAGACCTACAGACATGCAAACTTTCCAAAGGTAGTCTGTAAAAAGTCTTATTATAGATGTATTCAGGGAAAAGCTTGCAGTATGGCATTGTCAAGTCATAATTCTCATTTAACAGTGTTTGTGACTGGATCAACAGTTAAGTGACATTTAGCATTTTAAACTGTGTAGGGGATTTGTTGTTTTGGTCTGTTACTATATTAAGTAATTTTGTCTTTTCAAGTTGTTAACCACCCTGTGATCCTTGGATGAATGGCAGTATATAAATTTAAATAATGAAATAAATAAATAAATTCAATGTGCTGGTTTTAACTTTTAAAGCTGTTTGTGTTTCGGCACTCAGATCTTATGGATCATTTCCCCCCATATCAACCTGCTAGGGCAGGGGTCAGCAAACTTTTTCAGCAGGGGGCTGGTCCACTGTCCCTCAGACTTTGTAGGGGGCTGGACTATATTTTCGGGGGAAAGTAAAAATGAACAAATTCCTATGCTCCACAAATAATCCAGAGATGCATTTTAAATAAAAGCACACATTCTACTCATGTAAAAACACGCTGATTCCTGGACCGTCCGTGGGCTGGATTTAGAAGGCGATTGGGCCGGATCCAGCCCCCAGGCCTTAGTTTGCCTACCCATGTGGTAGGATGTTAAGATTTCCATTTAGCCCCTGCTCAGAGCATTGTCACTCTGAGATTAAGTAGAAAAGTGGAAACAGGATTCTGTTAACAAAGAGATGGAAGGCACACTTTTTTGGGGGGGGGGGGGGACGGACGACTGTTTCCTACCACTGCATAAACAATAAGCAAGGAAAGACAGAAATAGGGACCTGTGCTGTTATTGTTTTTAGTCCGTCTTTCTTTTAATCAAATGCAACATTTCAGGTTTATAAGAGCAAATGGTGACCATTTATAGTGACTTCCCTAATGTCTTGTCCAGTTCATCTGGGTCATTTATCCTTTGAAGATATGTCAGAATGCCAGAGATATTTTAACAGGTCATGAACAAAATGCTGCTCCTGTAATTGACATCTTGCATAAATTACAAACTACTGCAAGAAGGCATGTTAAAAGAGTATTGGAGGTACTTGAACCTGTATTCAGAAGTGTGCCTTTTAAACTTGGATAAACTTTATTGCTGATCTAGAGTGCTGAACGTGCCAGGCTGAACAAAGATTATTTGTGGCACTCTTGCAATCTGTCAGAAGTCAAAGGCATTAATTTATTAGAAGATTCCTAAATGCCATTTTTTTGTAGATCCTACACATATCTATTCAGAAGTAAGTTCCCTTGAGTTCAGTGGGGTTTACTCCCTGGAAAAAGGTTAAAAAAAAAAAGGTAAAGGACCCCTGACAGTTAATTCCAGTCGCAAACAACTCTGGAGTTGCAGCGCTCATCTCGCTTTACAGGCCAAGGGAGCTGGTGTTTGTCGGCAGATGGTTTTCCCGGGTCATGTGACCAGCATTACTAAGCTGCTTCTGGTGCAATGGAACACCGAAACCAGAGCAGCGCACGGAAACGGTGTTTACCTTCCCACCGGAGCAGTACCTGTTTATCTACTTGCACTATTTGGCATCCTTTCGAACTGCTAGGTTGGCAGAAGTAGGGACCGAGCAACGGAAGCTCACCCCGTCATGGGGATTCAAACCGCCGACCTTCTGATTGGCAAGCCCAAGTGGTTCAGTGGTTTAGACCACAGTGCCACCTGTGTCCCTTACTCCCTGGTAGGGATGGACAAATCCACCAATTTTGGCTTTTCAATGGGGAGAAGATGTACGCATCATGTAAAATGGAAAGTGATGCAGAGATTGGGGAACTTTTGCCCCTTTCTGCAAGGGGTGAGAGGAGATGTCATCATAACCAATCTCATTCTTAGTTCTGCATCAAGCGTAACGAGTGTGGTGCCCTTCAAAAGTTGTGGACTACATCATCCCTTCCCATTGGCTATGGTGACTGGGGCTGATGGGACTGGCCCCTAGGCTACTGAAGAAACAGCTGCATATCACAAAATCAGATTTGGGGGAAAAGAAAGTCTAATATCTTCATGCATATCAGTTTTTCTGGGACAGAGGTAATGAAATGAACTGTTCTAATTCATTTTTTAAAAAATCAACTTCATTCTGCTTTTTGTTCTGTTTTCTCTGTCTAGACACCAAAATGTCACTTACCCACCAGTAAAAAGCTCACACAGTAATAACCACCGGTTATTTAAATTTGTTAAATAATGTACACTTAATGATGAACGAATTCACATGGCAGAGGGGAAAAAAATAACAAAATAATTTAAAAAATATATCTATACTCCTGTGACTAATTTAATCTTGACAGAAGTAATTTTGCTCTGGGTTCTGAATGGCTTTTATTCCCTTTCCTGGAGCTATGTGCACGTTTTACATGAGACTTCTACTTTCCACAAGGAGTTGGATTTAAGAGAACTTGCTGAGAGGTATTGAGTTTTACAGAGTTATGTCAGGTCTAATTGAATTCTCAGAATAACAATTTCATTTAGAGCGCACGAGAATTATTTAGATACGAAGTCTCTTTCTATAAAATACTACCACTCTAGCTGCAGTCTTGGTTCAAGCTTCTCCTTCCAATGTACTAAATTTTAAATGGCAGCAGGAACAGTTGACTGGTGGTCTAAGGAGCTGCAGTGCTCTAAATCATTATTTGCAGATGCTGGCTGCCACCTAATCTTTCCCAATAAATCTCTTACAAAACTCTTTCAAGGCCCAGTATCCCCTCTCAAAGAAGTGTGTGGCTCTTGAGGCAATATTAGAGGAGAAACTAAATCTGGATGTTTGGTCTGAGTGAGAAAGACATATTTCAAAGCAACGAGGTAAAACAAATGAGAACCAAGTCATGATTTTCAGACCCAGACAAATCTGAATCTCTGGCAAAGAACTAAATGAATTGCTGAGCTCTAGTACACAGGTTAAGATGGGGGGAAATCTGCCTCTTCTTTCTTCTTTTCTCAATGAACATGGGAGCAAATTGTGAAAATACTTCAAGGGTTCCTCCAACAAACTCTGCATTGATCCTGATTTGTTTTCACAGACCTTACACAGTAGTCAGACCATGTCCTGGTTCTGTTATGTATAAATAGAGGTTCAGGACAATGTTGGAGACAATTGCGACCAGGAGAGTAACACCCTATGTACTTTCAATCTGATGGCCTAGATGCATACATATGCATTAGTCGTTTGTTCCTTTCACAATATCCTTCCTCCAATATACAGGAACATTCTGGGAATACTGAACTGATTGCACAACACATCTTGAGATAGTTAGCAGAGAATATGCTGCCACAGTCTCAGTAATGGTTGCTAGCTGATGCTTGATATGTCTATGTACAAACCAGTTCTTCCATGTGTCAGTCAACCCCATATATAAAGCAGGCTTCATGGGAAAAATCAGGAGTCAGGAGGGCCATTTTGATCCAGGGCCTTGAGATTAAAGGGGCGCTCAGATTTAGACAATTGCTTGTTTCTTGTCACTTGATAACTTTCAGAACCTTCTTAAGTATGTTGGACCAAACAGTGGCACACTCTGTCATCTGATTAAAGCATGGATGATTGATCATGCAAGTTTGGCATAGTACAGTACTTGTTCATATTATCCTCTGCTTGGGATCCATAAGTTTAAAATATGCACAATGCTCATAGAATTCCAAGGTCTCTCACCTCATAGCCATTTTTAAAATTTGAATTTCTGCTACTGCTAATTTATAGATTCATGTTCATAAACAAAATTAAATGGCTAACTTAACAAAAAGCTTGAGGAATTATTATCTCATTAGCCATTAAGCCAGGAAAATATTGAATCATTTGGCCTTGGCTGTGCTTAACCACTGCTCATTTGTCATTCTTCAGCACACCAATCCAAGTACATGCTGCCTAGAAGAGGAAGGAAATTACAGAATGCTTATACAATACTAGACAGTTGTTTCAAGCATAAGGAAACATAGTCTTTGCTATAGGAAAATCCAGGTGTGCAAACCTTTATGGCTAATTTTGTCCCTCCCCATCTCTCTTTTGACATACCACCAGGACAATTTTTAGCCAGCTCTGATTTTGTTTAGCTATCTGGGGAGTTTGCATATTTTGGTCTCAATAGCAGCTAGTTTTGTGTCTAGGGAATGTGCAATTTAAAAATTGACTGCATTGGAAAGAATTAATATAAACAAATTAACAGTGACTGCTGTTCTTCTGGGGAAATTACATATTTTTCTTCTTCGAAATGACCTCATTGCTTTAGTTGGCAAGTGGGAGGTAGGCTGACAAGGAAAACAGATACATTGAACAGGATCCATTTCCCCCAGCTGGGATAGCCAATTGTCAGTGATGATGGGAGTTGTAGTCCAACAATATAAGGAGGACACCAAGCTGCAGAAGACTGATGGAAATTAATGCAATTGCAGCATTCCATGCAGATAATTGTTCTTATCATCTTATTCAGTAAAGATGGCCAAAAGGCAACAGAGAGAGAGGTTTAAACTAAACATGAGGAAGAGTCTCCTTCTGCCTGTAGATCCAGAGCTACTTCATATGTTCAGCAGGCTTGGCTGTTTCTTGCTGTTTGACAAGTGTTTTTGAGAAACACTTGGGGTTGTTTCAAAAACGTCTTGTGAGGCAGAGCTGGTGCCGACATAATGCTGGCTCCCTCTTAAGCATAGTTAAGAGATCTGGAGTGTGCTGTGAGTCAATTCCCTACTCCTGCCTTAACTTTGAGAAGTTATATCAGCACTGGCCTTAATGGTGGTCAGTGCTAAACAGGTTTTTTCATCCTGCGTTGCACTGTAGCAGCCTTTGAAAACAGGCCAGAAATTTTGTTAGTTCAGAATATGCTGCAAAGCTGCTGAATGGGACTGGGTGATAAGAACATAACTCACCAGAGTTGCACCATCATTACTGTTCCCAGTCCATTTAATCTTTTGACCTCTAAGGACCTTGATATATTGGGAACAGGTACTTGAAGCACAGCCTCTCTCCAGAAATACTAACCAGGCCATGAAATCTTAATGGATGCACAGTTGCTTTTTGAAATACACTAAACCTGCAATTTAGGCAGGGATTACTTTCCGGGGATTTAGGCTAAAGCCAAAATCGTGTATAGTCAAAACACATTGGGTGCAATGGTGGGTGGGATTGCCAAAGCCTTTTCCCCCAAACGCCTGCCCCCTTTCTGCCCCCTTTTAATTTTAAAATATTACTTTGCCAAGTATGTAAAGCTGAATGCTCATGAGTTAAATGTGCGTACTGCACTATGAAATTTTCCACCAGATGATGTGACAACGTCCACCAACTTAGAGGGCTTTGAAGTGGAGTTAGAAAAATCCATGGATGGTATGACTATTGATGGCTACAAGACATGGGGCTACAGGCTGATAAAAGGCAAATCTGCCTCAGGATGCAGGGCTTCTGGACAGCAACAGCATCTGCCTCTGGGCTTCCCATATGCATCTGGTTGATCACTATGGGAAACAAGTTGCTCCACCACATAAGCCTCTGGTATTTTCTTACATTCTTTGTGAGTCCTTATCTAAGGGGCCCCCTGAGTGAGGTGAAATATGTAGCTATAGGAGACAGAATCTTTTTATTTGTGCTGGTTCAGCTATGGAGGCTGAGCTGGCACCTACTGTACGATGGTGTCATTTTGGTGCCAGGTAAATAGTTTTTTTCTCCAGGCCTTTTAATCTGCCTGAGCTTTAAGCTTCTTATAATCTCCACAGCTGCTTTAAATGCTGCATTTATATAACTACGGTTGTATTTATTGTTATTAGTATGAATGCTCTAACTAACTCAAATACATAAAAATGAGCAGCATTGACTGCAACTATGGTTCATGCCACTGGACCTCTTAACTTCAGCTAAGATGGAAGGCCAGAATTGGCTCTCAGTCACTGAGAGTTTGGCACAGTCCTGCCACCTGTTCACAATATTTCAAGTGTGCTGCAAGGCATTGCTTTTATGGAAAAGCAATTTGAAATATTAACTGCACAAGTACTTCCAGATTAAGTTGGTAGGGTGAAAAAGATGACAGAACTCCTGCACCTTCAACAGATGTGCCTTGTATATGGGAAAAGCATTTCCAGGCAACCAAACTAGGCATGAGGTTAATTACATGCATGCAGTTAATGTGTATGGAGTTTGGAATAATAATAATAATAATAATAATAATAATAATAATAATAATATATTATTTATACCCTACCCATCTGACTGGGTTTCCCAGCCACTCTGGGCGACTTCCAAGAAAATATTAAAATACAATAGTCCGTCAAATATTAAAAGCTTCCCTAAACAGGGCTTCCTTCAGATGTCTTCTAAAAGTCTGGTAGTTGTTTTTCTCTTTGACATCTGGTGGAAGGGCATTCCACAGGGTGGGTCCCACTACTGAGAAGGCGCTCTGCCTGGTTCCCTGTAACTTGGCTTCTCGCAGCGAGGGAACCGCCAGAAGGCCCTCAGCACTGGACCTCAGTGTCCGGGCAGAATGATGGGGGTGGAGACGCTCCTTCACGTATACTGGACCGAGGCCGTTTAGGGCTTTAAAGGTCAGTACCAACACTTTGAATTGTGCTCAGAAACATCCTGGGAGCCAATGTAGGTCTTTCAAGACCAGTGTTATGTTATCTCGGCAGCCACAGAGAAGCCTGAGAAGCCTTGGGACTGTGATGTGGATAGAAAGCCTGTGTGTGTATGAATTGTATGTTTGTAGGGCCTTCTGTGCATTTGGAAACTGTGCAAAAAACATGTTCCCCAGTCATGCATTTAGTTGGGCTGTCTTCAGACCTTTGACTGAACACATGGAGGTCAGGGGCAGAAAAAGTGCTCATTATCCCAGTCTCCTCCTCCATACATACTACATAGTATTGTCTCATGGAAAGGTCTTATGTCAAAATAAAATGGATTTTAGGCAAACCTATTTCTTGCCATAGATTCCACTTTGACATAAAAGTAGTATTTATAACAGTGCAGTTAATATACAACACCTATCCAAGAATCTATTCTTGCTGAAAAAAGTTTTCTGATGAGGAATGACATAATCATTTTGTGTGTCTGTATTACTGATGAATTGGCATGTGTTTATGAAGCAGCAAAGTGTTTTTCTTTTTTAAAGAGGAAAGAATACGTGGTGCAGAGAGTCACTGGGAAAGTCTTTGGCTCTAACTTGATCTCCCTCTTCTCTGTGGAAACACATGTCTTTGCCTGCTGTTCATCAGCCTTGATTTTGATGGGGTGATTTTTAGTCAGCTGTCTCTATCGCTTTGGCACAGACAAAAATCCCTTAAAAATGTTACACTTCATCAAAGTGTATCATGAGACTTCACGGTCATTATCTCAATGGTCGCTCTGATGTGCTACAATTGGCAGAGAGACAGACGGTAGGGGGTGTATTAGAAGAAAGCCTGTGTTTCATGTGGAAAGCTGGCAAGCCTCTCTGAGCTTCTGTCAACAACTCAGCGGTCTGATCCGATGCACTGAGTGCTGATTATGCTCTTGTTTCTGTAGGAAGTAAACAAGAAAATGAATTCCACAGCACAACACAGCCTCTTTGTATCTTCAAAATGGTGTGACTGGAATCGAGCCAACCTCATTGAAAGTTTGGCCATTTTTGTCATCAGTGCCCTGGTACTGATGGAAGCTTTGATTACTGCTTGGAACCCGCAATAAGACCTTTCAGGGACAGCCACTCAGCAAATAAAAGCATTGATTGGTTGTTGGGTCAATTTAGCCATAAGGGTGCAGAGCAGTGTCCTTATAAAAGACTAATGGATTAGCTACACAACCACTACCACTGAAGGCCTTATTTCTCAAGTAACTTCATGACTGCTTTCCAGCTTGGCAGGAACTCGCTTCCTCTAAAGCTAGCTTCAGAGCATTCTTGCTATCAATAGTGCTGCTCAAAGGATTAGACACAAAGAGCTTTACAATTTAATGAAAACAGCTGTTGAAACAAAAAATTATTTCAAACAATACATTGCGCGGGGGGGAAAAACTATTAATTATGCAAAGTTATGCAGAAAAAGTAGAATTACTGCTCTGTTCGTCCCCGCTTAAAACAACAGACAGAAAGTTAGGCATTTTTTTGTCTGTTGATTTAAATGTGTCATTAACTGGTGGTGCTTATAATAATATTGGCCATTTTTGTTATGTTTTGTTAATGTTTAATCAGCTAATCATTTTAAGCACTTGAGTTCTTCTTGGCACGGTTGCACTACAAGTAAGTAAAACTACAGTTTAATGAGCTGATGTTTCACATGTAGAAAATGTTGAATTCTGAAGTGTGTTATGATAGCTTAAGATGAATGGTGCTGCTGGAAACATAACAAACAATATTAATGTTGGGATGATTAATGGGAAATGAACCTCATTTGTGTTCTCCTGCCTCCCTTTCTGCCATATATGTTGCCTATGGTAGAAAAGGGCTTTTCGTCTTGAGGAAGGTGCTGCTCAAGCAAATTCAAATACTCTTCAAGGGGAATTCAAATTTTGTAGTCATAATATACTAATTATATTTATTTTTAAAGAACGTTTTCAATTTTGAAGTATTGCATTTTTACAGCATTTGGCAAAAAAAAAATCAGTATATTTCAAGTAAATGAAATGGAGGGGAGGTCATGGAAACTGAGGGCAGTTAATAGTGTAGAGAGAGAAGACTATGAATGGTAACTGCAGAAGTTTGCAAGAGAAGCTGTACCCTGATCCACCTCTGGCTTCTGAGCTTCAGCAGACCATGCAGAAGTTTTTCCTCCAGAAAGGTGATATTTTTAAAAGCCAAGCAAACTTAAAAGTATATGTCCTTAAAACCAACAAAACAATGGATCATGGTTGGGGATGGGTAATAGCTCTGTGAAAGAGCTTTGCGTGTTGAGGGTTCCCAGCATCTCCCTTCCTTTCGTTTGGAGTAATTACACATCTCTTGTAGGATGTGACATGGAAAACTACGGCTGGAGAGTGACTACCAATTAAAGTAGACAATACTGAGCTGGAATGTCAAAAAAATCAGAGCTGGTCTAAAGTGGCTTCCCGAACAACTTAAAATTTAGCCCCATTGAGCCAGGTTAGTTGCAATTAACTTTAGCTGGGGCCAGTATGGGGCCAGTATTTTCAGGAGCTCAGTTTCTGCGGCTTCACTGTGAAATTGAAAGAAATGTACTCTTAATAGTCATTAGCCAGCCTGCAATTATCATGCTCCACAGTGTATGTCACACAGTACCTGTGTCTTTTAATGCCTGCTGTGTAGCTGGCTTATAATTGGTCTGTGGATTGCAGCAAGAGCCATTCCTTGTACTGTATGGAATCTAACCACCACCACTTGACATCCTAACCCTGTCCTTGTTTTTCCCCCCTTCCCCCACAGAAGGCTTAATTCTCTCCTGCCTCAATCTCCTTTGCCCTGCCTATCAACAACCAGAAAAATTGCTGCTTCCCTATTTGCAATTTTCACAAAATCCTTGACTAGCAGCTCTGGGAATTGACTTATGATCTTTTGAATATAGTGTGTTCCACATCTTGCTTTCTCACAGCATCTTGAGCCACCATACCAAGAAGTCCCATTAAGAATGTTATTAACTTTGCCGATATAAGCTCCCTCTCTCTGTAACCACTGTTTATTTCAGATTGCTAGCTAATTGGCATGCTCTAACACCCTTGTTAAGCCGACCAGAATATATTGCTTTAGAATGCCTTGGGAATTTAACTAATTTCATGCTAGAACTTAATAAGTAGGATCCGACACTCTCTTTCATATCACCAGAAATCCATTAGGTGACTAACTCCTTTCAGTGAGTGGATGAAAGCTTTATTAGTCATAGGGTCTCTGCTCTAAACATGTCACCAGAATTTAGCATAGGATCGGCACTGAAATGCAATTTACTTTCCAACTGAATAAAACTCGCAGCAATGCTTTCAGAGGGTGGAAATCCACGTTAAGCATGCTCTTGCTAAACGGGATTATAATTATATTTAAATATACATTTGTGTTTCTGTCTGTGAATTTAATTTGGTGACAGACCAAATGTAGTGAGGTAGGCCTTTTGGAATAAATACAGCAACTTCAATTAATAAATAGTTGTTCCTGAAACCTTGTTGCATTCTTTGTATGTAAATCATGTACTTTGTATGACTATTTTAAGTGACCAGTTCCAATGCCCTTGCCTTAAAACTTGTTATTACATGGTCACCCATGAAAATAATTACTAACACCTTCAATAAACTGAACAGAAGTATATTTGTGTAGAGTTCTGCAAATATTTGTCCTGTAGGCAATTCAAGATTGATTTTACCCATATGCGTCCAAGTGATAGTTTTTGTCCAACTGAGGAAAAGGTTTCTGGCTAATCATCTTTTCCCAGAAATGTTTTCTGACAGTCTTTGGATAGAATACAGGAGATTCAGGATGGAGTGGGAGCCAGGGGGGAATTGGCATGGGCCTATGATTTTAGGGGGGGGGTATTCAAAGTCCCCCTGGGAAAGGCAAAGGGGGGACCAGTTGGTAAAGATTATAGAAATGGAGCCTACCTTTCCCATCTGGCCTGGGCCTATTACCAGCTTTGCATAGCCCTGAGTAGATCTTAGAAAAATTCAACACGTTGAGTTTGACACATAAATTAGGCTTTCTAGATGTAGCATATTTTGTCCACTTTGGTCATTGCACTCTAAGAGTATGATCTTGGCCATACCAGATTCAGTTGGAGGGAGATGAAAAACACTCAGAATGGCTGCCTTACAACTGTAGATTTCTTGGTGGAGAATCACAGCAATCTGCTTGTATTTTCGAGGCACAGCATAGGGCCTGTCCAATACATCTTGCTACCGATGTGGAGCAGTGGATACAGTATTAAGGTAAATAACCAACAATTTACTGCCTTTTCGTAACTCCGGGAATCAGCTGATTAAGGCAGCTGCCTCATATTATCTAATGGTAGCGCTAGCCCTAGTTTTTTATTGGGGGTGACTTGTAGTGGCAAGAGTTCAGTCACTAATGTAGGCTTCTTTCCATCTCAATAACTAGGGTTGCTTTTGCTGTTAATATCCAAAGGAAAGTTTGGGGGCTATTGCTGGATGCAGCTTGCAAGTGTGTAAAAAATTGCCAAGCTGAGAGCCTATAAAGTCATACCTCGTGTTACGTTTGCTTCACGTTGCAGCTTTTCAGGTTATGAACGCGGCAAACCTAGAAGTGTTTATTTTCGGGTTCACCATGCCCGCATGCGCAGAAGCGATCTGCGTGCTTCACACAGGGAAAGTAGCAGCGCTCTACTTACGGACTTTTCAGGATGCGAACAGCACCCTGAAACGGATCGTGTTCGTAAGTAGAGGTACCACTGTATGTGATAATTTTAAATGATATAGCAATTATATGAAAGCCACAATCACCACATGAAAAGATGTGGTTGAGTGAATTCCACACACAAGTTGAGTTTGACCAGTTTCCCTCCTGCATTTGACAACATTGCCAAACAATGAGAACTCAGCTAAACTAGGCTTCGAAAGAGCACTTTTCTGCCATTACCATATGAACAAGTTAGATTCCCCCCCCCCCCCCCCGTACAATTAAAATAAAGGGACTGCAGTGTCCATCACATTAAGGATGTAGTCACATGTCCTAGTTTCATAGAAAAATAAGTCTGGAGGTGCAACAACCATTCTTGGGAGAGCCAGGATTTAATTCACAATGTATAGGACCTTAATGAACTGAGGCTGAAATGCGGAGGAGCAGGAAATACTTGGTGGGAGTGCCTATCAACCCTTTTTGTCACCCCTGTCCACTGAATTTCCACAGGTTGGTGAATGCAAAAGTCATCCAGTCCTTGGAAAAGGAAACTTGGTTGTCTGAATGCTCCCCCAAGAGTCCCTCTAAGCTGAAGTGCAATGCAAACTAAATACTACAAAACAGCCTCAACATTTGGAAAGCAATTATTCTAGCTATCCAGATGTGGGCTTTTTCCGATCCATTTTCCTTCCTCTCCCTCCCTCGGTCTCCACGCCGTGGTTCTCGGCGCAGATATCACGCTGGCAGAATGCTTACATCTCTTCATTATTAATTCATCTCATGGAGCTTAATTGGACAAGGCTAGAGTGAATTTGACAAACATCACAGCAGCAGAAAAAGCAATCACTCTTTCAAGATGAAAATTTGTTTGATGTCTTACTGTGTAACTCATTTACTCTCCTTGGGAGTCACATGACCTGAATGTTAATCAGCCATTGATTGGCTTCTCTCCTTGGACAGTCACATGACCAGAATATTAATACCTTGGTACTTGGTAGCGGCACTGTTAGGCAACCTTGTGATTGGTTGCCAGGTTAAGATAGGGAGATAAGTGGGTGCTTGATGAGCACTTGACAGAACTTCACAGAAAATTAAGGCCCTAAAATAGCATGAGAAAGTCTTGTCAAATCAAGCATGATTATCATTGAATGCTTAAGGAATTCATCATCTGCATGAAATTGATACACTTCAGCACCAGCCGGCCTCACAGTCAGCGGGGACTCATCAGACTTTTATTTATGTGTGTTCACCAAATCACATTAATTCTGAGAGCTAAAACATGCTAAGGATGAAGGTTATTTTCTGTTCAATCTAATTTATCTATGACAATAATCATCACTAATAATATGTCAAATTAGATTGCAGTCATTTTATGCATGCCTGCTGATTTGGAAAATAGCGTTAAAGCGTTCCGTAGTAATTAACTGTCAGCGAAGGTATGCAAGGCCTGAGGTAATCAGCATATCTGGGTGGAAAATTAAGTTTTATAGAATGGATTTATAGATATATATATCCATATTTAATTCTGAGTATAAATTATATTTTGTTAAAATCAGGTGTAATTTTTATAATACTATTATGGCCAATCATTTTACTTCAGGCACCTGCATTGCTAATTCATTTGGGGCCAAATCCTACTGTGAATCAAAGAGAATTTTCCCAGCAACAGTAAGCAGACTAATAATATTTGGCCTTTTCTCATTATTTTCCATTTTATTATGATTAGTGTTGTACTTGCCTATGGAAATTGGTTTTAAAGTCCCTCTTAAAAATGATATTATGTCTATGTAGGACTTTACCACTACAGACACTCTGGAACATGAATTGCATCCAGCATTATAATCTATCAACCAGTAATAGACATATTCCTTGTATATATGAATTTTGTTAGTCCTTTTAATTACTGTACAACTCTGGGAGTGTAGTTCCACTAACTTAGAAATCAGTCCTCCTGGAATACCTAGCCACAGTTTCTAAATAAACTTGGTTGAAATCAAGATTATTCGCCCACCTACCTCCCGCTCCCAAATATAAGGGACAATTGACATCTTGTGCAGAACTGTTTTTTCCTTAAGGGAATCATTTAAGCAAAAGCTGCTTCTTGATAGGAGTCTCCCCACCCCTTCGCCTAACAGCAGGTATTTTAGAGCTCTGATTGCTTTAATAGTACTTTTACAGTGTCTTGACTTATGAAGTATTACTGTATTAGGAAATGCTTGGTTCTAAACTGGCTGCTCTATAATGAAGTTTTAAAGGGGGTCATTTATTCTTCTCTTTGTGCTGATACAGTTACAGGAATTTAAGGTTTTTTAAATGGGAGGGAGGGAGAAAGAGAAGAAAAGCTCTACTCTTTGCCATGCAGAATTACATTATTTTTTTTAAAATAGGAGGGGGGGGGGGAAATCTGTTGTTTCGTATTTTCCTTATCCTAATCTCCTGTGATCCTGGTACTGCTGCTGCTGCTCTCTCCCTCTCCCCTCTTTATTGATTAAACGAATCTGCTCGAAAGGCCGGTTCCCAGGCTCTTTGATCTAATCCGATATGATCTTATCCAACCACTTCGGCAGGACATTGGGGAATTAACAATAAGCAGCTTTGCCACAAGTGTTTAATAACTCAACACAATCTCCTTATGGCTCCGAGCTGCTCATGTTCTCATCCAGTCAACAGCTCATGGTGTAACAGATTGGACATCCCTCTGAACCTGAGGAATTTTCATGCACTGTGAAACTAATCGCTTCAAGTTCCTTCATAAATCTCACAAAGCAGATTCCAGCATCTTAACAAATTGAAAGAGAGGGAGGGAGAAGGGAGTGAGAATTCATTCATTGAGCTAAAGCTTAGGGAAGAGTTGGGGTAGGTGCAGTGGTGCAAGGGAGGGGGCGCAATATAATCTATATTCTATCATCTCATTTAATGTGTTTCTCATCTGCTTAACTTCCACAAGCACAAAATAATTCAAGCAGGCTAAATCTTAACAACCCTGAAAATCCACATTGACCTTCTTTTTCCCCCCTTCACTGTGTCATAGAAACCATGTAGGTTCCACAAAGTTCTCTCATTCTTGTTCCTTTGATAATATTTAAAACATGCTGAAAATGCGCTGCATTTCCCCCCATAACATTGATGTGCAGCAATCGAAGGCACAGTAGGGTGGTATTCAATGCCCTTGTTGTGCTAGTGCAAGAACTTACCCTTGTGTGAAGGCCCCTCATGTTCTGCACCCACCCCAAATCTGCTTAGGAGCACTGAGGGGAAATCCAGAACAAATTTAGAGGGGCACTGGACAAGAAATGGGGGAAGTTCCATTGCACAAGCTGAAATCCTTGTGCTAATGGATGCCAGGAGTGTGTGCAGGAGCCAGGCCCTGTGACCAGTAGGGCTTCGCAGGACTGGGGCCTTCCTAAGTTTGTTCTGGAGAGGCAAGGTGAGGCCCCTTGGTAACTCGCTGCACCTGGTGGCAAGAGCCGGGAAGGTCAGCATTTCCGTTTGGCCACAGCAACACGTTTCCTGCCTTGCACCGTTTGGCTCCTTGCTTCCTGATCCTCGGACCTTGGCTTCTTGCTTCTCAACCCTCGGACCCTTGACTTCGTGACTCCTTGCTTCCTAACCCTCAGACCCCTGGCTTCTAGACTATCGTTCCTGCTCCCACACCACCATCTTGCCCCTGGTCCTGACGTCCTCAGCCGGGACTTTGATCACCCGTAGACCAGTCCATGACAATGGAACAACTGAATCAGCACTACTTTGGATACAAGCCTTCCTTCCTGTTCTGATTCCTTTCCCTATCCCCTTCCTATTCCCACTTCCTATTATTGTTATGTAGCTGATCCACATTTTAACTGGAAATGTGAAGGATTGAAGCTGGAACTTCTGCATTTAAAGTATGGGCTCCACCAGTGAGTTACAGTCTCTCCCTAAATCAATGAACGGATTTCCCCTGGAACATTGTCTTTGCTTTAAAAGGACTCGGTTATGGATTCAAACCATTCTGAATATGATTTTCAGATAAGTAACTGTCTTATATGGCCTGTTATTTGTATAGGTGCAAGGCTATAAAACATAAGATTTTAAAATGACTCCATGAGTGCTCACCCCACTATCTAGCACTTTCTTCCATATAGGCAGTAGAAAATCCCCAGACATTGAGGGAACAGCATGCTAACCAAATATACCAGTGGGTTTGTCAAATTAAAAATCACAACCAGGGCTCTTTTCAGCCGGAACTCACTGGAACTCAGATCCGGCACCTCTCAGATAGGTGCCATTGCCATTATAAGAAAATAAGGGTTCATGGTGAGTTCTGGCACTCCCTCCCCCCATAAAGATAGCATTGATCACAACCACAACTGGCTTCCGAAATAAAAATGCTTTTTGCTGAGATTTTCAAGAATTCCAAAGCAGAAAAGAAAGTTGTATGTACAGAAAACAAATCCAAAAATGGATTGCAGAAGTATCAGCAAGTGTATAGCTTAGCTTTTCTAAAGGGGAAAACTAAAGGGGGCTAAAATAACCCCAGGAAATTTAGAGTGTGGTTCAGAATACAGAGAACAGAAACACACATATATATATATATATTTTACACGTCATAATAATATTTATTAAACATTTTCAAATATAACAGAAAAAAGAAAAAAGAAAAATAAAACATCCATTTTATAACCTTATTTTCATTAATATCCTTTCAGGACTTCCCCGCCCCACCCCCTTTTGTATTCCAATTCCTTCAAATAGATTCAGCAAGTTCTTACCCCAAATTTTAAACTTATTATGATTAACCCAATGTTAACAGTGTTTTTCCATCCCCTAAAATCGACCCCGCTCCCTTCCACGAGTTCCCCTCTTTAATATGCAGAACAGATTAAAAAAAATAAAAAAGGAAAGAAAAAAGAATAAAGTATAGTTTAACACCCTTTGGATTCCAAATCCCCCCCCCCTTTCCCGGTTGCATTCCCCAGTGTCCATCAATGCCTGCTGTCATCCTGGAGATCCCACATCTAGGCCAAAATCCTTCACAAGTCCACTTTGCCGTCTTTTTAAAAGTCTTTGCCGCCTTTTTGGTCATCTTTAATTTCGAACGTCCAATCTTGGAAGAACTCTATCTCAAAAAGGTCCATTTTTTCCATCCAGATCTCTATATTTAAGAGCAAAAACTCCAATCTTGTTTCTTTAGGCCTTTCAAATCTGGATGTCCCAAATGTTCCCACTTCCAGCTTTGTCCAATTCTTGTTGTTCATGTTGTTCTTGTTATTCTCTCTCCTCAGTTTCCTCTAGTTTCATTTCCTGCTCCCCTGCAAAAATGTTCTAATTCCAAAAGCTTCTAAATCCTCTACAGAGGCTTTGTTATTCAGGAACCAGACTTTACGTCAAGTCCCTTCCATTCTTCAATAGATAGATCTATTGTCTCCTTTAGTGTAGAGACCTCTGTAGACAAAATAGTATTCCATTTCTGCAGTTTCCCAGGAGATAAAGAGTCCTATTCAAATTCCATACCAGCAATACTTGTAGTGTCCCACAGCCCCTCTAGGGGGATTATAGTAACTCAGTTTCCTTCCAGATCACACCCAACAGTCAAAGTAACTTGTTATTCCTTATTTTAAACAGTTAATATCCAATTTGTAACGAATATAACCGGCAAAGTCCTCGTAACAAAGTTCTCTTTTTATTCTTCAGCTTTGACAGCTCCTTTGACAGCTGTCAAAGCCTCTTTTGCTCCTCTCCCGGCGCTCTCGCGAATTGCTCCCGGCTCCCGGGGGGGGGGTTGCCTTTTAGCTCACATTCTACTTTTCTCCTCCAGCCCAATCTTATAGTTTTCCATCATGAAGTTAATAACTTTATCAAAATATGGTAGCACTCGATCTTAGTTGTCAAATCTTTTGCTTTAGATCCTCTACAACCGGGGGGAGACTGACTTCCTTTTTGCACCTCCCCCGCTCGCTCCGAATTTAATTTTTTTTTCCTTTTTAAGTCCAGTTTCCAATTACTCACGGGTTGTTCTTTTGATCCAAATTTTCAATAGAAGAAGTCAGCGCTCTCCGCCGAATGGCATGCGGCTTCGCTCGGTAGGGGAAGCGGAGGACTCATAGCACCACACCCCCCCGGCACCCGCTCCGCAGCCTTTAAAAAGGCTCCTTCGCGGGTCGGGGGGCGCAAACGGTGCCCGCCGACTCACCATGCCCATGGGTTTCAGCGCCCATGGTTTTTGAGGGTCCCCGCGTCGCCGGCGCGGTAGAACCCAGCCCCTGCCGAGCAGGCTCCCTCCGGAGCTCGGAGGGAGTCCGCCATTCGGCGATGGCGCCAACCCGGAAGTGAGAACAGAAACACATATAGTGTGGGACATCTTCAAACTTGGAAGCTCCACAAACACAAAGTGGCTGCGCCACTGGGATCTGATGATATCTGCCATCAATCATGGCAGTTGGCATGGTTTGTTATATACCATTTAATACTAAAACAGTTTCTAAGCAGTCTACAAAAATAACTAATTGTATACACACACACACACACACAGATCCAGCTGAAAACTGCAGTACAATAGTACGATACAATATAAAACAATAAAATCTCTGTCCTTCTGTTCTAAACACTTCATTCTATTATCCGCTCCAACACAACTGTCAGGCTTTCCCTCTCTCAAACCTTTTGGAGGTGTCCAAAGAACACATGTAGGAATAAAGTGTGTTGGTGCATGGCCACGCATACACGAGCCCAGTTCCCAAAATTCCTCCTTTTACACAGAGCAAGAAAGGCTGGAGGGGGACTCTTTGTATGTTCAGTACATCATGCTTAAATCGTCTGTGCATCAGGAACCCTGACCTCATAGGGCTCCAGTCATGCGGAGGATTCTAAGCATGTTCAGCCAAATGCACAAGCAATATCCCTACAGAACTTCAGCCTCTACACATGGAGATCAGAGATAGATCCAGAGGGGACAGATCTGGTGCCACACCCTCTCCACACTTTATGTCGGAGCCTCCGCTATGACCAAGCTACTCTTCATCCTCCAGTCGAGGCCCTCGTTCTCTCCTCCGACAATAATTAATGACCTGAGCCTTTGATGAGGCTCTAAGCACGTTTCCCCATTACGCAGAGTATACAGCAGCATGCGGAAGGACAAGATAGTATGAGCTACATGGCTAAAGAGTTTTATTCCTAATTACACAGACAGAAAAGAAAATACATCCTCTCTCTGTGAGAGCAGAGAACACTGCAACAAAGGAACAGGAAACCAATAACGTCACATCCATCTCCTGTCTTCCGTGAAACTTCCAACAGCCTGGAATGTCTCTGGAATGTAAACAGAGACTTGTGACTCAAAGCACTGCACAGTGGCAACACACAGAAATCTAACATCCTCCCCATTTCTGTGAACACCACTGGGCAGTGTGTCAGTACACACAGAAATCTAACACTTTATTCCTACACATGTTCTTTAAACAGCTTTAGTCACTCAATATTCAAGGTGGTATCTTGAATGTTGCTTCATCAGTGCAAGGATTTCAGCTTGCACAATGATACTTTCCTCCTCCTCCTCCTTCTCCACTCTCTCTCTCTCTCTGCAAATACCCTAAATCTTTTCTGGGTTCCCTTCAACCCTTCAAAACAGATTTGGGGAGGAAATGGGGGAAGTAGTGGAGGGGGAACTTCTGTTGCACAAGCAAAAATCCTTGTGCTAATGGAATGTGGAAGATGGACACTACCATCTGTATCATTGAGTTATTATGTGGCTTTTTGGGGGATGGGGATTTTACCCTTCAATTCTTTTTTTTCACATTTTTTTGTCTATAGCTTGGGTTACCCTGAGCCTGTCAATAACTCCCTCTTGTGTGTGGATACTATGGTTTTGATTACATATTGTAAGAGTGAATAAAGAAAGTCTGAAACTGGTAGTATATACAATATAATTCTGTGTACATAGTGGAGGTCTCGAATCTGTGCATTATTTGCCAAGACTTGGAAAGTCTTGGAGGTCCATAGGGCCCCAATGTTTTCTTCAGTTCTCTTCATTACTGCTATATGTGGATATATATGTTTATACTAATGCATAAACATGTTCTTGACTTCAGACCATACAAAACACTCTGCTGACTTTCTAAAGAGGAAAACACATTTGGGACATTATGTTTTTGGCTCCTGCCCATGTATTAGAAAAGCACTTTGTTTTTGTTTTGTTCCTTAAGAAGCTTTTAAATGAAACCCCCTACATAGCAAAATGCTCACCAAAAAATTAAACTGCATCCTGTTTCTGTATATATTCAAGATCTAGCCAAGCTAAACCAATAAAACGGAATCTTGTTTCACCAACTATGAGACCACTAGCTCGCTCCAAAAAGAAAACTGCCAGTTAAAATACGTCATGATTAGTTGTGCTCAGTGCAATCTCAAAACCATGAAGGCATTAATTTATGAGCAGATTTCCTTGTGTCAGGCTATAGATAGATTAACATACTTAAAACATGGTGAAATACTGTCATTAACTTCTTTCAGATGTTCTTTGAGTTCATGGAGTGGATCATGTGTGCTGTCCCTACTCCTCACCTCCACAAATTTGTTTGGAATTTGGAAGGGAGCCTGTTCATATACCATGATCTCTGTGTGGGCATCTCCACACGATTGGGAAGCTTGAAAGTACAGTTATGTGTACTAATGTTCTGTTTTGACTGTGAAATTAATACGCGAAGCTCACAAATGTGGGCTGAATGTGCAATCGCACTCCTCAATTCCCAGTGGGGTCATCAGGGTGAAGCTTTGGAGAAGAAATCCAGGGTCACATTCAACAGAATGAGGAGGGAGGCTTCTAGAAGGAGCAGGACAGCTTCCTACACATTGAAGTAAGTGAAGTAATAGACATTACCACCTAACCGGCAGTGGGAATCTCAGACTTGGGAGGCAGGCTTGTTGTGTGCAATGCCTGCCTGGGAGCTGAGTGCCAGTGTTGGAGAGAAGCATTTCCACCATGCAGGCCTACTGCTGCCACTGCAGCCTCCCAAGGTGAGTAAGATAGTGACATCACATTCACCTTTGGCCAGTCTCAGTTGGGCCACTGAGGCTGGGAGCATCCTCTTCCCAGGCCCCCGTAGGGTGGCATGAGGAGGCACCTCTTTTGGGGAGTGGCTCAGAGACCAGGGCAGCTGCCACAGCTGCCCAGAGGACTCAAAAAGAAAGGGGAGAGGAGGAAGAAGAAGAGTTTGGATTTGATATCCCGCTTTATCACTACCCTAAGGAGTCTCAAAGCGGCTAACATTCTCCTTTCCCTTCCTCCCCCACAACAAACACTCTGTGAGGTGAGTGGGGCTGAGAGACTTCAAAGATGTGTGACTAGCCCAAGGTCACCCAGCAGCTGCAGGTGGAGGAGCAGGGAAGCAAACCTGGTTCACCAGATTACGAGACCACTGCTCTTAATCACTACACCAGGAGAGGAGGCTGAGGGAACACGGGAGGGTGTTTGAAAAGGGGTGAGGGGCTGCCAGCTCTGCAGGTAAGGGGGGACGGGACATAACCCCGCTTCTGAGGCTCCAAGTGCATTTCCCCACAGGAGAGCCACAGAAAGAATGTAGTTGGTCAAGGGAGCCATGGGCTCAAAAAGATTGAAAACTTCTGTTGTTACAAGGTAAGCGTTCACTGAGACCACAAAGGTTTGAGTTTGTGACTTCAATAAGTGGAATAGAAAGGTTGGACATTTTCCTCCTGAGGAAAGAGATTTGCTTAAACAAGTTGAGCAACTATATTTTTCAATGAACTTCTCCACTGCTGGCATCTGTTGAGGTTATGCCTCTGTTTTCTTTGGCTTCTACTTTCATTGGTGTCCCGTTTTGATTTCTTGTTTCCTGTTCACAGATTAAGGGAAGGACACATGCAGGGCAATTGGGGACTTAATGGCCAATCTGATCATCACAGTTAGTTGCTAGATCAAAAAAAGCAACATGTTTAGAGTTCCTAGTAAATCACAATCAAAGGAAAGAGATGGGGGAGAATTTGGCTGAAAGATAAACCAGGCAGGATGAGGAGAGCAGTGGGTGAGAATCAATGGTTTGTGGGGGGAAGATCTAAGTCTGGGGGAAAATATGGAAGTATGTCCAAGGAGGACATCACTAACAGAGATAAAAATTCCTTCCTGGTAACTTTTTATATCTGGGTTCCAATAAAAGCAAGACCAATGTGGATAGGATGTCATAAATCTTCTGGTTTCAGATAAGAGTCTGGGAATTCTAAATGAGAGAAGATCCTGTTGTTTTTCTCTGCAGTGTCATAAAAGTGGCAGATTCTAAACAGCAGAGGCCCCTTGGACATGTGGATTTTAGGGGGTCATAATGTGATTTTCATGCAGTACTCTAGGATCACCTGTGTAAACTGAGGTCCCATTTTTTTTTATTTACATCTTATCACAGCTAACAAAAAAGAATGGAAATGATGCAGTAGAGAATATATATGTCAGGTTATGTTCATGACATAATTAGATGTAAAGGTTAACAATTTGTTTAATCTGGCTTCTGGAGTAACCTCATAGAACTGACCTAATATTTAATACTTACATTTGCCCTACATGGGTTCTAAAGAAATGCTGTCCCAAAATGTATGGGGGACTTTGGGAGAACGTTGGAGGAAATTATGAGATCAGCACAAATCATAATCTTGTATTCAGTATTAGTCATCCTCAAAACAGACTCATTGAAAAATTTGGAAATGACTAACTTAAGTCCATTAATTTCAGTGCTTCTACTCTGAGTGTGATTAAGATACGACACAACTCTTAGATTCTTGTACTTTCATGTTTGTTATTTATAGCCTTAAACTGGTAGGACTTTATTTTTAATATTCAGGATCTTGTAAGCATTCCACTGTGTTATTGGAAGGAAAGTCCATGATTTGATTAGTCTTCTGCCAAATGGCAAGGTGCCTGGTGAGAATATGGCACTGCAAAAGGATTCTGATTCAGTGTGCAGTGCTAGGGTTCAATTTTGGTTGGTTTTTAAAAGATTAATTGCCTAAAGGATGGGATTCTTATATAATGATCATCGTTATAAGGACAACTCTAAAAATGATACAATTCCAAGATCAAGATATGTTAGGCCTTTCTCTTTAATTTCTATGCAAATCATACTATTGAACAATTTCTAAATACAAATTGTTTTCTAGCTTACATGAGCACTCCTCTGCGTTATACTAGATAGACTGTGATGGCTTTTGAGAAAATTTAAAGTCCAACAGAAACATTTTGTGATTAATTATGCTAAAATTAAAGGAGGTCCATTTTGGGGGAAATCCAAAATGAATGTAGTCTTTGAGTAGTTTGAAGAAAACTTTGTTTAGCTTAAAGTGCAGTTTAATCAGACACACTTTTGAAATTGGTGATATATAGATAAATTATATAGATTGATAGCCTCTACTTCTACTCAAGAGATCTTAAACTTTATCTGCAGTGAAAAGTATGAATTTGGCAGTGCCATTTCTAAAAGTAAAGGTAAAGGTAAAGGTACCCCTGCCCGTACGGGCCAGTCTTGACAGACTCTGGGGTTGTGCGCCCATCTCACTTAAGAGGCCAGGGGCCAGCGCTGTCCGGAGACACTTCCGGGTCACGTGGCCAGCGTGACATCGCTGCTCTGGCGAGCCAGAGCCGCACACGGAAACACCGTTTACCTTCCCGCTGGTAAGCGGTCCCTATTTATCTACTTGCACCCAGAGGTGCTTTCGAACTGCTAGGTTGGCAGGCGCTGGGACCGAGCAGCGGGAGCGCACCCCGCCGCAGGGATTCGAACCGCCGACCTTTCGATCAGCAAGTCCTAGGCGCTGAGGCTTTAACCCACAGCGCCACCTGCATCCCCAATTTGTTATTTATAGCCTTAAACTGGTAGGACTTTATTTTTAATATTCAGGATCTTGTAAGCATTCCAAAAGTATTTAATGTTAAATCCATGGTGGCCCCAATGCTATATTGAGCTGAAAATGGAGCAATCCATTTTAGAGACCATTCAAAGTCTGTATTTAAGAAACATCCATCCATCATTTTATTTGTAGGCCACATTCCCCTAGTTAAAATCATGCTCAAGTCAGCTTACAGTATGAAAAAATGTACATAGTTACAACACATAAAAACATAATAAAATGTCAAACATTAAATACTTTCCTATACAGGGTTGTCTTCAGATGTATTTTAAAAGTTGTGTAGTTCTTTATCTCCTTGACATCTGATGGGAAGGCATTCCACAGGGAGGGCACCACCACCGAGAAGGCCCTCTGCCTGGTTCCCTGTAACTTCACTTCTCGCAGGGAGGGAACCTCCAGAAGGCCCTCGGAGCTGGATCTCAGTGTCCGGGCTGAACAATGGGGGAAGAGACGCTCCTTCGGGTACACGGTGCCAAGGCTGTTTAGGGCTTTAAAGGTCAGTACCAACACTTCAGATTGTGTTTGGAAATGTACTGGGCTTCCAGATCAGGCCTGGCTCATTTTGTCTGGGTCAATAGAAATTCTAGCTTTGGATGAGTGGCTCCACAGTTTTTCTCTTTAGGGGCTGGTCAGCTTGCCCATCTGTCCTTTGTTCTTCCTCACAACATGTCTGCCTGCTTTCCTCCTAATCTTCCAGCTTTCGTTTCCTCGCTCAACATTCTGCTTGCTGCCATCTTACATTACTATTCCAGCATCTTCTGACTCCTCATCCTGACTCTGACCCTGTAATTGACCTCCCTTTCCTCGGTGTATACAGCCTGCTTCCCAAGTTTCACCTGTACACTCCTATAGGATCTGACCTAGTTCTCCATTCTGACTCCAGTCCCAGTTCTGCTGGGATTTGCCATTTTAGTCCCCACCCTGCTCCCAGTATCCAGTTGCCTAACAGTAGGGCCTGGTGCAAAATTAGTTAACAGACTGGATGAAAGAGAAGAGAATGTCTGTGCTCAGTGTAATCCTCTTCAAAAGGCTGTTTGTTGCTGCTGTAATCAATGTCAGAATGTCAGTTCAGATTTTTGATTATCCATGGCTTTATGTTTCATCTCATGCCTAATAATAACTTGATGGATTATAAATCAAGATTACTGCTGTATCAAATGAGCTGGCATTCACATATAAAGCACACCATTGCTGCTTTGCCTGGAAATAGTCATATACACTTGATAAAAATGGGGGGGGGGGGAGGAACCAGAGGACACAATCCCATCAAGCTTAAATACTTGAAGCTCCGATTGATTTTGTGTTTAAACCTCTATCATTTAAGTCAATGGGACTTAATTAAAAGTGCTCCACTTTTCTCTGGATCATTCAGAATAGCTTCTGCAGAACAGTATGGATATTATGATATAATTCTTTATAATTTTGATAAATCCAGGGTCTGATTCATTTGTTCCTACCACTTCTACAGCTGAACAGCTGCCTTTCTTGTGATTTATGGCACATTACAACAGTACAGTCGTACCTTGGATCCCGAATACCATGGAACTCAGACATTTTGGCTCCCAGACGTCGCAATCTCCGAAGTGATTGTTCTGGTTTACGAATGCTCCTTTGGAACCCAAACGTCTGATGGGGCTTCCGCAGCTTCTGATTGGCTGCAGGAGCTTCAATTTAGCTGCAATTTAGTTTTCAAATGTTTTGGAAGTCAAACGGACTTCCGGAACGGATTCCGTTCGACTTCCAAGGTATGACTGTAATGCATTCACATAATATTACATGGCTCACTGGAAGGACAAATTGTGAAGCTGAGGCTCCAATACTTTGGCCACCTCATGAGAAGAGAAGACTCCCTGCAAAAGACCCTGATGTTGGGAAAGATGGAGGGCAGAAGGAGAAGGGGATGACAGAGGACGAGATGGTTGGACAGTGTTCTCGAAGCTACCAGCATGAGTTTGACCAAACTGAGGGAGGCAGTGGAAGACAGGAGTGCCTGGCGTGCTCTGGTCCAGGGGATCACGAAGAGTCGGACACGACTAAACGACTAAACAACAACAACAAGATTACATGGGTTGCACCGTTACTACTCACACTAGTGGTGTGTTTTTGCTGGTGATCAAGTTGGTGTAGGAAGTAATTGTGAGATCTAGGTGATTTGTGAACAAGGGAACTAGAAGAATTGCTTTGTCAGTGGTAATATAGTGTTATGGGCCACCCCAGTTTCTGCTAGGTGGTATAAGATTCCAGGGCTCTTTGCACTTAACCAGGGTTCATGTTACCTTTGGGGGGGGGGGGATGAAGCACAACAGAGACTATAATGTCTTTAAGATACATGGTTTTATTTAGATATATACACACCTTAGACTTGATGGAGGGAGTGCAGAATAATACACCCTGAGAGGGTCTCTTCTCCCATAGCTTCAGCAACTTGGCTCCAGAGCAGACTCCAGCCGTGTTCCCTGGTCTTTGGATGCAGCTTCCCCCAGTCAGCCTACATGGAACCCCCCTTCCTTCTCTTTTTATTCATAAACTTTATTTAAAAGGACACTTTTTTCCTTGTGGTGACATTGCACACCCTCTCCCTCCTAATCCTTCTGTCTCTGCCCACTACTCGGAGCAGGGAAGGGCAAAGGACATCACCAACTACTCTTAATGGACTGGTCCTCTGCTCTCTTTGTGTCTTAATGGTGCCTCTATCAGCCGATCTCCTGAATAGGAAAACCAACATAGCTTGTATTTTTACCTTGCACCTGACATCTTCCCTTAATACTCCAAATATTAGTTAAATTATAACATTTATTAATTTAAGAATTTAGAGAGATCTGCTCCCCGCAAACTCATAGTAATATGAATTTACTTTGTTGGTAAGTATAAGATACAGATGATTGAAATTAACTACACACACAAGCATGTAAACTCCAGTACAGTAATACTGAGAATATTCTCAGAGGTCCCATACTGTGCACAGAAGGCACACCGTTTAAAACAGGGTTTGGGAATCATTGGCCCTCCAGTTGCTACAAGACTGCAACTCCCATCATTCTAAACCAGTTCTGGGCCAATTACAAGAGTTGCTAGTCTCATGTGTATTAAAGCTTCTTTCAGTTCCAATTCTACATTCAGCACCATCAAATATGATGATTTTCTTTGTTTCAGAACAATTCAGCGTACTAGAAAATTAATACTACTGACTTGAGGATGTCTCTTATTTTTGAAATGTTGATTTGGCAACTGTTGATAACATATGGCAGTTTGCCTAGGGCACGATGAACAAGAAAGGACTTTTGACGGGACAGCTCCCTATAAATTTAACTTCCTTCCACAGGGCCTGTAAGACAGAGCTATTCCACCTGGCTTTCAATTTGAACTTAGCCTGATCTTTTATTCCCCTTCCTTCCACAGCTAATTCTCCCCTGGTCTCCTCACTGGCCCAAATAGGACTAATTTAGCCAGCTAGCCCTGGTGATCATCTAATGTTTATTGGATGGCTTTCTCCCCTAAATTGATTTTTTAATTCTGAATTTATTGTTATTCACGTTTTATACTGTATTTTATGCTGTTTTTTGTTGCATCAATTAAGTGTTTTAAATTTGTTGTTAGCCACCCTGAGCCCGGTTTTCTGAACCAGGAAGGGCGGGGTATAAATATATTATTATTATTATTATTATTATTATTATTATTATTATTATTATTAAAGGAGCAACAATAAATAACCATGTTACTTGCCTCCTGGGTCAGATCAAATGTCCATCCAGCCCAGCATCCTGTTTCCACAGTGGCAACCCGGATGCCTAGGAGAAGCCCACAAACCAGATGCCAAAGCTTCTGCCACCGCAGTTTTCTATTGAGTGGTATTCAGAAACATTCTACCTGTGATCCTGGAAGCAAGTACTGTATATAGCAATCATGACTAATAGCCAATGAAAGCCGTATTCTACTTCCCCTTTCAAGTCAGATGACTTAGATGATGCCCATCAGTGTATCTTGCAGTAGCAAATATCTGGGGCTTTTTAGAAGTCGAAGTACGCATCTGGATCAGCCCTATCAACATTCTTATAATTTTGTAAACATCAAACATGCCTCCCACTTTAATCAGCTTTTTCGCTCTAAAATGGTTTTAACTCTAAAAGGTAAGAAAGAGCCAGTGTGGTGTAGTGGTTAAGAGCAGTAGTCTCGTAATCTGGTGAACCGGGTTCGATTCCCCACTCCTCCACCTGCAGCTGCTGGGTGACCTTGGGCTAGTCACATTCTCTGAAGTCTCTCAGCCCCACTCACCTCACAGAGTGTTTGTTGTGGGGGAGGAAGGGAAAGGAGATTTTTAGCCGCTTTGAGACTCCTTAGGGTAGTGATAAAGCGAGATATCAAATCCAAACTACTACTTCTACTCCTCTTCCTCCTCCTCTTCTTCTTCTTCTTCTTAATTTTTATATCCTTTTGTGACCCCACACTGTGTAGCCTGTTCTAGCCCATTCTACCTTACCCAGGATACCATGTTGCCATACTTCAATGCTCCAGCAGCATCATTGGTACCTCCATTCTAAGCCCCAGTGGTTTCTACCATGCACTACTGCAACATGCTTGTGTTACTAGTCTTGGAGGAAGAGGAACTAAAAATGTTCCGCTTCCAATACACTGTTACAAGGGGAAGAAACGTGAGAGGAAGAGATTATGTTTCCCTATCACCCACTTTGCCTTATCCAAAAGAGAAAAGGTGTCTTATGGGAAGTGAGTGTGGCAACAACTACATGCTGAGCGGAGTGATGGCCTTGAAACAGTGAAATATCTTAAGACCGAAAAAATAAAACAAGCCTCCCTCGTAGGGGATTCCGTTAAATTATGTAGGATTATGGTAAAAGTATCTCAACTATATTATGTGCAATTATTTATGGTGAAATTCACAACTGTGTTGGAAAGTATCTATATCCATAGTATCTGTATCAGACCAGCAAATCTCTCTCTCTCTCTCTCTCTCTCTCTCTCTCTCTCTCTCACACACACACACACACACACACACACCTAGAAGCTTTTGTTACTTTTCAGGAAGTGTCATTAACTTTTGGTTACATAGCACCCTGTACATCTATTGGGAGTGGTAACGTTGTGCCCTCCAGTTGTCATTGGACTACAACTCCCCATGCTGGCTGAAGCTGGTGGAGTCCAACAACATATGGAGGGCCACAGCTTCTCCAGCCCCAATCTATGTTATAATTCCCACAAAATCACCTGTTTTATAGACATAAACCTGTCTCACTGAAAATACTGTACAGCTTACTTGCTTAAGGTTAGATTTGTGCTTGTCTACCTAGCTTTACTAGGGATCTTATGGATGGATACCGTAACTGTTCCCAACAATTGCAATATTTAAATGCTAATTGTCATTTCATTATCCCAATGTGATAACTTTCTGCTTGAAATCCCACTGTTATACTTAAGCACTGCAAATAATTTCGGTTCCACAATGGTAATTGAAAATGCATGTTTTCTAATTAACATTGCATGAATAAATATAGCCTAATTGAAATTACAACATAATAAGATGGGCAACTACTATCTTTGTAGAAGCAAAATGTATAATAAGTTACCATTACATTAAATCATCAAGGTATAAGCAAGAAAAGTGTGTGTGTATCATTCTTACATATATACACACACAGCGCCATCAATTTACACTAATAGTCCTACACAAAATAACTTAGGGTAGAGGCAGTGTCCCTGTCCCGAGGAATTCACAATACAATTTTGACTGCTTTGCTGCAGGTCCTTCAGATGCTCAAACTGGACACCATGTGTTTTTTGCGCATCGCATGGATTCTAGAAATGAACTTCATGCCCATGAATTTATAGACTTACAATGTTCAGCAGCATCATAAAACACCAGACTGTCCCTTCCAGAGTCCCTGCTAGGTATTCACTATTCCTTTGTATTTAAAAGCAGTGCATTGTGCAGTTAATCTTATAACCAATTCTATACCTTAGACTAGAAAATGTTCAGTAATCCAAAATCTCTAGAATACAATCATAGCACAACATTGCTATACTCAGTGCTTTTCTTCTAGAAAAAGAGGGTGCTGGTACTGCATACCCCTGAGTACCACCAGGAAAAAAGCACTGGTAGAGGTTCTTTAATTCCTCCTCACTTTCTACCATTAAAGTTATGCAGATAACACAACTTTGATGGTGGAAAGTGAGGAGGAATTAAAGAACCTCTTAATGAGGGTGAAAGAGGAGAACGCAAAATATGGTCTGAAGCTCAACATCAAAAAAACAACAACAACAAAAACCAAAGATCATGGCCACTGGGCCCATCACCTGCTGGCAAATAGAAGGGGAAGAAATGGAGGCAGTGAGAGATTTTACTTTCTTGGGCTCCATGATCACTGCAGATGGTGACAGCAGTCACGAAATTAAAAGACGCCTGCTGCTTGGGGGAAAAAGCGATGACAAACCTAGACAAGCATCTTTAAAAAGCAGAGACATCACCTTGCCGACAAAAGGTTCGTATAGTTAAAGCTATGGTTTTCCCAGTAGTAATGTATGGAAGTGAGACCATAAAGAAGGCTGATTGCCGAAGAATTGATGCTTTTGAATTATGGTGCTGGAGGAGACTCTTGAGAGTCCCATGGACTGCAAGAAGATCAAACCTCTCCATACTGAAGGAAATCAACCCTGAGTGCTCACTGGAAGGACAGATTGTGAAGCTGAGGCTCCAGTACTTTGGCCACCTCATGAGAAGAGAAGACTCCCTGGAGAAGACCCTGATGTTGGGAAAGATGGAGGGCACAAGGAGAAGGGATGACAGAGGACAAGATGGTGGGACAGTGTTCTCGAAGCTACCAGCATGAGTTTGACCAAACTGCAGGAGGCAGTGGAAGACAGGAGTGCCTGGCGTGCTCTGGTCCATGGGGTCACGAAGAGGCGGACACGACTAAACAACAACAACAATAGCCAGCTTTGGAGGTCCTCCTGGGTATGACTCACAACATGTTTCATTGTGGAAATAAGCTAGGGAGAGAGGCCTTCTCAGGGCTGTGCCCAGACTCTGCAGCTCTGTCCTAAGGGAGGCTAACCTTGCCCTCTCAGTGAAGACTTTTCACTGTGCAGTGAGTACCATCTATTTTAGGAAGGCTTTTCCGCCTTAAGTGCTTTGATCTAAAATGGAAAAATCTTGTCACTATTCCAGAAATTACTTTTATTTTTATTTCTGCTTTGTTCTTGTTTTCTCTATTTTCTCTTGTGCACTTAATGAAGTTCACTGAATTAGTTCAAAAATCTCTGAACCACACCTGAAAGTAGTTCCCATAATTGCTGGGTGAACTGAATGTGAATTAAGTTTGGTTTTAGGTAGAACTCTGAATGATTTCTAGTATAACTTTAAGTTCATAATAAAATAGTACCCTGAAGCCTCCTTCTACTTGCCTTGCCCTGGGAGTCCTCATAAGGGAGCTGGTCCTGGAGGAAGAACTGTGAGGGGAGAGACTTGATCAGGCTGCCTTGCCCCACCCTCCAGTCTCTGCTTCTCAATTTGTATTGTATTATTTTATGCACTGTGGCTTGCCGTTGTTTTATTGATTGTAGTTTCAAAATTATTTATTGTAATTGTTAAGAGTGGGTTTCTGTTTAATTTTTATATGCTGATATTATTATTCTATACTATTCCAATGATTGTTCAAAGTTACTTTATTTGATGTAGGTTGCTTATTTTAAAGCTATGTTTTATTATCACATTTTTGTATTGCATTAGATTGTTATAAGGTGTACATTCTTTGTGTCTTCAGCTTATAAACTGCCTTGAGTACTGTAAGATAGAAAGATGGTATACAGTCATACCTCATGTTACATTCGCATCATGTTACGTTCTTTCATGATACGTTCCGCTGCGACATGGAAGTACCGGAAAGGGTTACTTCCGGGTTTCGCTACTTGCGCATGCGCAGACACGCAAAATGACGTCATGCGCAGAAGTGACAAATCATAACCCGCACATGCGCAGAAACGCTGCTGTGGGTTGCTTTCTTTTCATGTTGCAAATGAGCCTGTGAAACGGATCCCGTTTGCAACCAGAGGTACCACTGTACAAATTAAAAGTGATGATGATGATGATGATGAAGAAGAAGAAGCACCCCATAGCATAATCGCCAGAGGGCCAAAAAACACTCTTGCGGTGCTACTCTCTGGACTCAGTCCCACCGTAGCACAGTACCCTAATTTCCATTCCACAGAGCTCCTAAAAGAGGAACCCTTCTCCAAACAGTCCATTGTAGCTCTGGAATGCTGAGTGCCACTTTTAATAGAAAGCCAGAAAACCAGGATGGAGTGAGGTGGAATGGAATATCCTGGGGGAAGGCTTGGTTGACTGGCTGACACCCCGACCAGAAGCACTCCTCTTAGGAGGTGAGGATGCATTGCAACATTTGTCGCTGATCTCATTTGCTCCTTTTAGCTCTGAATTAGCGGAGTTTATGTTGCATAATTTTTTCTAAGCATCAGCTTTAAAATGTTCCATTTTAAAGTCAACAACCTTTCAAGTTGTTTGTACATTAGATACAAGAACAAGAAAAGAACTCTTACTGGGTCAAACCTTCCATTTATCTCCGCATTTTTATCACCAACTGTGGTCGGTCAAATTCTATTCTTCCTTGCCAGCACCTCCTACACTCCAGTTCAAAGTACAGGGGATGTGCAGAGCATGAAGATCCACTGCCCTAATCTGACTGAACGCCAATCGCATTCATATCTTCTGTGAGCCTGTCTAGTCCTTTCCCCTCAGCTCATTTATAGTGTTGGCTTTTGATGCTGTTAGTGAGGAAGAAAACCTTCAGCCAAGCATGCACTGTGTTAACCATTAGTCTCATTGTTGTCCACTGCTTCTGTAGTTTGTTCATCACACAACAGCACAAAGGTGCGTATCACAACCACATGGACTCTATTCTATCTGCATGGTAGTAAGATACCATTGGACGTGAAATGAAAAGCTCTGTGAGAAAAAGCATTTAAAAGCACACATTTGAGGACTGACTGTGGCTTTTGTTCTCCCAATGAGCCACAGAAGCACATTCTTGTGGCTGAGACTGCTGGTCCATCCAACCCTGTAATGCTTGCTCTAGCTGACAGCAGCTCTCCAAGATCTCAGGCAAAGATCTGACCCAGACCTTTGTTTTACCCAGAGCTGCTTGAGGTGTTGAAATATGTGCAAGTATGCCCCAGGGAAATTTATGCTTTGCATATTTTTTGCATGTCCCTTCAGGATTCCTACAGAGTCCTGCTGGCTCAGGCCAGAACAGCAGTTAAATTGGTTGAAAGTACGCTGAACAAAGCCACCTTTTGTCAAGAAAACAATCGCAGCATTCCTCTATTCACAATATTACAAATGGCAATGAGGAAGAACAAAATTCACATGATTATCCACTGAACCTGAGCATGTGATCTACCACTGATATTAGTGGGGCCATGTATTCTACTTTACAGGTGACAGTCCTCTCTTTGAAGGGCAGTCTGTCTTGATTCCTGTTTAAGATTTTCATATTTACACCTTGACAGCAGACTGAGGGGAAACATAGGTCACCTGGCCACAGTCTTCTTTGCAAGGAAATGTACCCCTTTTTAGTGATACGTTTCCTCTTTTTTGGCAGTGAGTATATGGTCAACCTGGGACGTGGGTGGCACTGTGGTCTAAACCACTGAACCTCTTTGGCTTGCCAATCAGAAGGTCGGTGGTTCGAATCCCCGCGACGGGGTGAGCTCCTGTTGTTTGGTCCCTGCTCCTGCCAACCTAGCAGTTCAAAAGCACATCAAAGTGCAAGTAGATAAATAGGTACCGCTCCGGCAGGAAGGTAAACGACGTTTCCGTGCACTACTCTGGTTTCACCAGAATCAGCTTAGTCATGCTGGCCACATGACCTGGAAGCTGTACGCCAGCTCCCTTGGCCTTTAAAGCAAGATGAGCGCCACAACCCCAGAGTCGTTCGTGACTGGACTTAATGGTCAGGGGTCCCTTTACCTTTTTATATGGTCACTTTTGTTGACTTCTGGGGCATTTGTGTACTACCTTTGGGGCTTTTTTAGTTCAGAAAAAAGGCAAGTAAGGGAGAACATGATTTATTCATTTTACTCATTTAGTAAATTTGTATGCCACCCTTCATCTGTAGTTCTCAGGACAGTTCACAAGATAAAATTACAAGGGGGGTGGGACCCACAAAATGCATAATAATAAAAAAAGAACAAACCAATAACCTCTCCCCACACAGGCAGAGGCAGTTTTCCATGGTGTGGAGGGTTAAGTGAGGTATGTTTTTTCACCTTCTCTTATAATCTTAGAATGAGGGGAGCCAGTGTGGTGTAGTGGTTAAGAGCGGTGGACTCGTAATCTGGTGAACCGGGTTCGCTTCCCCGCTCCTCCACATGCAGCTGCTGGGTGACGTTGGGCCAGTCACACTTCTCTGAAGTCTCTCAGCCCCACTCACCTCACAGAGTGTTTGTTGTGGTGGAGGAAGGAAAATGAGATTGTTAGCCGCTTTGAGACTCCTTCGGGTAGTGATAAAGTGAGATATCAAATCCAAACTCCTTTTCTTCTTATCCAACGAAGCTTCACGTTGAGAGAATCAAGATGAAGGGAAGCATTTCTTCATACATCACAGACTTAAATGATCAGATTTGCTTTCCCGAGCTGCTATGATGGCTACCAACTTAGGCAGCTTCAAAAGGAGGATGAGGCTTTCAGTGGCTTCTGGTCAATGGTGGCTGTGTACGTTCTCCAGTATCAGAGCCAGTATGTCTCTGAAGATGAGTTGGTGGGGGCCACCAGTGGAGAGAGCCCTTGTGCTCCTGTGCTGCTTACAGACTTCCCACAGGGATCTGGTTAGCCCCTGTGAGAACAGGATGCTGGACTCAGTTGATCTTTGGTGTGGTCCAGCAGGGCTCCTCTTCTTCTGAGCTTCTTCTGTCCATCAGGGGTTTTTGTCCTTTCACTGCTCAGCTATGAAGCTAACTGGGTGGCCTTCAGTAAGCTACTGTATCTCCATGTAACTTTCTTCTCAGATATTTTGAGGGTGGTGAATAGGACAAGACTTGTAAAACATGTTATATTCTGGAAGAATGCTAAGGAAGTTCTGAAAAATACACTTCTGTAAAGTTACTGTCTTTTTGGCAATAGTTTACCAGATTGCCGTATGTTGCCAGTAAATAAAACTTCAGTGGATAACCACTGTCCCATACAATGCATACAAACACTTATTAATTGCATCCTAATTAAATCCCTAACACACATATTGGGAAACATACTGGCCAATTAGTTAAACAAAGTTGCCTTGGCCAAGTTCTCAGTATTTGGCAGGTTGTTGACATTTCAATCAACACATACATCAAAAAAGGAGCAGGATATAATAAAAATATCTCTTGCTTTTCATAGAATAACTCTGATTCACTCAGGCCTGAGGGTGTGCAGAGCCAGGCCCCAATTTTAGATTTCCCCTTTCCTCCAACACAGAGTTCACTACTTCTAACGTGCTAATTCAAAACGTGTACAATAGGAGGGATGTGAAGGTAGATTTGGAAGTTGGAACTCTTATTCAGCTATTTTCCCTCTTTAATGTCATGCATAGAGTGTGTAGGAGTATGAGTGGAAACCACCCAGCATGGATACATTAAGAAAAAACATACATCATAAATTATCCCTGATGCATATGCCCTTTTGCCCCATTTCCACTATGGCTCAAAGGAAGAGATCAAGCAAGGGACCTTTTTCAGGTAGTCAATACATGGGTAGGGTGTATTTTCTATATCATTTGATTGTTGATTGTTATGGAATTATGCTTTTATTATGGGCTAATCCCATAGTGCTAACCATGTCCATGCAGAACTAATTGCTATTAGGTTCAGTGGGCTTTAGTCTCAGATAAGTGAGGGTTAGGACTTTATTTATTTACAGTATTTTAAAAATATTATATACCACAATCCCCTCCCTCTTTAACTATCTGCATAAACCTGGTGGCATAGAAAGGTTTTCAGCAAATGTTTAAGAATTAATACTGAAGACACCTGCTGAATCTCTATTAAAAGAGCATTCCACAAGACCAGATTGATCCCAGAGAAGGGTAGGTTTTGTGTTGAGATCAGATTAGCCTTCCCAACTTGGGGGACAACCTAAGATGCTTCTAAAGAAGGCATTCTCAACTGTGGGTACTCAGAGGCTGTTGGACTACAACTCCCATCATCCCAGCTAGCAGGACCAGTTGTCAGGGATGATGGGATTTGTAGTCCAACAATATCCAGGAACCCAAGCTTGAAAAAGGCTTTTCTACAGAGTATCTCAGTGATTAAGCAGCTGGGGAGGGTGGGATATAAATAAAATATTATTATTATTATTATTATTATTATTATTATTATTATTATTATTATTGAAGGGCCCAGATTCTCCCTAAGGTATTCTGGTATTAATTGTTCAAAACTTTTTATATTGATGCAATAACTTTGAAATTGGTTTGGTAACAGAGGGGCAGCCAGTACAGATTGCAGCCAAAGTGTAGTTTTTAATTACTTCGAGTTTGTGAAGGTGATTGTAGTAGGGGTTTTTTAAAAAAAAAATCTGTTTTTATGCCTTACACTGTTAAATTTTTACTCTGCACACCACCTTGAAATGGTTATTAACCAGAAAGCCAGGCGTCATTGCTGAATTGCCACTTTCAACACCTGCCCACTTGAGTGGGTGGATGAGTAAATGTAGCAACAATGTGAGAAGCAGCATAAACAAGTCAGGTGTTAGAAGTGAGCCTTCTGGGGCTTTTTCAGCTGGTTGAAAATGTGACCCTCTAGTGCTGGCCCTGGTTGGGCAGGGAGCCACATAGGGAAGACATCTGCACCATATCTTTAAATGACTCTTATATCATTTTAACAGTCATGACTCCCCCCACCCCCAAGTATCCTGCAAAATGTAGTTTGTTAAGGGTGCTGACCCCACATGGCTAAGGTTTTCAACAGCCACCATTGTTGCAAATACAGGACTTTTTTGGGGGGGGGGAGGGATGGTCCAGTAGGAAAATGCCATAGGAATTGTCAACCTCCTTTTCCTGTATAGGCCAGTTCCAATCTGGATTGGTGGGTGGGCACAGCTGCTACTTCTAAACAAGCACGGGAAAGTAACTGCTTCAGGTCTGGGGGCTCCATGCAGCCCTTTGAACATCTCTGTGTGACCCACGAGACTCTGCACGGGGCTTTGTACCCTCCTTGCTTGGGTAGAATGTCTCCTTGAGCCCTGATAATGCTCCTGAATTTCTTGGGTGAAACACAGAGAGGGCCATGGGAGTATGAAGAAACTATCCCACTGTACAAAAGTAAAATTTGCATTTACTCCTCTGCCCATTTTTGCCGCTGGTCCTGCCTACCATTTGCCCAGAAGGCTGAAAGAGAACCCTGCGCCCCGTTGTAATAAATTCCGCAATCGAGCCACATATAGAAGTGAAAATGTGATCACTTCTTCAACGTTAGCTGTTGACACAATATTTTGGACGATTGATTCTTGTTCTATTCACAAGGGCAACCAAGACATACACACCACCCATTTAAACATTCACATTTAAATGCCCTCGGAACCACCATTCTCCATGTGTTACAATTCACCATGCGGGGTCACTGAAATTTTGAAATAGAATGATGAATGACAAGCGGATAATAATGAATATCAGGCTGCTGGTCTGCGTGTGTGTGAATAATCCGTTAACAGCACCTTCAGGATATGTCAACCTTTTCATAAATAAATCAGCAGTCACACAAGTGGTCACAAATGATTAAACATATGTTGCTACAATGACAAAGAACATCTTAATGAGGGCATTTTGTGGCCTGGTCTTCAAATAATACGGGTAATATAATGAGGTGACTGCGAGCCAGAAAAGAAGGGAGTAGAGGACCTTTTCACTGGCTCAGAAATGTGTCATGTTAAACTGGAAGTTGCTATAGTGCAAATATATGATTCATAATTTAGAACCAGTATGCTCTGACACTAGACATGTCACACTCTGCTAAAGATCTATTCAAATATCCTTTCCAACAGCTGGGGAAAATCCTCTTTTCCCTTAAGATATTGGCACTGTTTTGAGAGCGTGATAAGTCATGGTGGGGCTTCAGGTTTGTGTACTGCCCCTACCATCCCATAAAGAAGTGTTTGAGATATTTTTGCTTCTGCTTTTGATTAATTAAGCTTGTTGTGTTATCCAAACCTGGCAAACTGTGGTTTCTGAGCACAATTCAAAGTGTTGGTGCTGTCCTTTAAAGCCCTAAATGGCCTTGGTCCAGTATTCCTGAAGAAGCATCTCCCCCCACATTGTTCTGCCTGGACACTGAGATCCAGCGCCAAGGGCCTTCTGGTGGTTCCCTCACTGCAAGAAGTGAGGTGACAGGGAACCAGACAGAGGGCCTTCTCGGTAGTGACACCCGCCCTGTGGAACGCCCTCCCACCAGATGTCAAGGAAATAAACAACTACCTGACTTTAGAAAACATCTGAAGGCAGCCCTGTTTGGGGAAGTTTTTAATGTTTGATCTTTTATTGCTTTTTTATTATTATTAATATTCTGTTAGGAGCCAACCAGAGTGGCTGGGAAAATATGGTAGTAGTAAAAATAATAATAATAATAATAATAATAATAGATGTTGCAATTCAGATCACAGTGTCCAATGCCATGGAACTTTCCTAGAAACAGCAAGCAGTGCAGAATGCGGTCCTGCCAGGATATTACAGCCCTGCTCAAAGATCTGTGCTGGCTGCTGATTTTACTATTTCACTGTTGGTATCCCTTGACATCTGAGGACCACTTTACTTGAGGGATTGTGTTGCCCCATATATGGCTGCTTGGCCACTTCAGTCTGTGGACCTTGCACTTCAGCAAGTGTCATACAATGTTCATTCCATATCTGAGGGATAACTTTAAATCTCCATGGGAAGGGGAGATAGTGGAGGAAGTGCAGAAGTGCGGGTTGTCCTCCCTTTATATAGAGTCCATGACGTATAGCCACGCAAAGGCAGTGATCGCCCAAAGATTAAGGGATATTGCGAGACAGGAGGACATAGCCCGTGTGAAACCTGGGTTGTTTCTGGGGGAGCAGTTGTATCGGGCTGCTCCAGCTCGCTACCTGGCGGGTATCCACTACGTGGAATACCGCAGACTATTTACTGCGGCTAGGCTGAATGTTCTTGACTCGGCGGTTCTGAAGGGAAGATATGGAGGAGTCCCATATGATCAGAGATTATGCCATTGTGTGTTGGGTGAGGTAGAATCCACAGAGCACATTTTACTGAGCTGTCCCTTCTACAACGATTTAAGACAGCATCTTATAACCCCATACTTACCCCAGCTTAGTCCCCGACAAAGAGGAAAGCAGACAGCATATCTGCTAAATAAGTCTTCTAGGAAAACAACTTTGTCAGTGGCTAAATTCCTTTTCCTGGCACTCAAGCGTCGGAAACGTACAATTGAATGCCTTGATGTGGGTTATCTGTGAGAGGTTTAGTGCTGTGGCCCTACCTTATTCATGTACCCCTATGATGTTTTAGTTCATAATTCTATTGTGTTTTATTTCTGTGTTTTATTTCTGACTATCGGTCGAATAAAGGAAGTTACTTACTACTTCTTCCATATCTGTGAAGAGTTTCTCTTGTAGTCTAGCAGCGTTTTTGCTTTGGAATTCCCTGCACGTGGACATTCAGCAGACACCTTCATTCTACAGTCCTACCTCAGGTTACGGACGCTTCAGCTTGTGTTTTTTCGGGTTGCGCACCATGCTGAACCCGGAAGTACTGGAATGGGTTACTCCGGGTTTTGGCGCTCACGCTTGTGCAGAAGCGCTGAATCGCGACCCGCGCGTGTGCAGATGCGGCACTGCGGGTTGTGTACGCTGCGGGTTGCGAGCATGCCTCCCACACAGATCACATTTGCAACCCGAGCGTCCACTGTACTGTTTTAGATCCCCACTAAAACCTTCTTTTAATTGCAAGAAGTTCATCCAGATATAAACTTTCATTGTGTTCATCAGGAAACTCTGCTAATTTTATCTGTATATCTTATTATACCACTTTATGTACCTAAGAAGGTTTTTTTTAATCAAATAGTGTATAAAAATTATTAAATAGATGAGGCATTTCCATTTACATGTTTCAAAAAGTAAAGGCATTGAATGTACATTGCTCACAGTGAAGGGGGTGGGAATCAGCTTGTCAGAACTGATAAATATACATGGTTTGATGGGGAAGGGTGGATGGCACAAGTCAGGGATTTGTGGATCTGACCTGATTCTGAGAAGTTAGTATTGTGGAGACTCTTTTGTCTACTCTCAAAATTCCACATATATTTTGCTTGCTGGTGAGCCTCAACTTTTGCATGTGGCAAACTGGCAACAGATGAATAATTCCTCCTTTGATAAATAATGCCAGTCTTACTGGGACTCCTTTTTCAGAGAAGTTAGAAGGCTGAAAATATGCCCATCATTCCACAAAAGTTCCACTGTGTTACAGACCAAAACATTTGCTTCACGTTTTGCTTTTAAGCGAAATTTCAGCGGCAGCTCCTGTGTAGCAAATGGTTTAACCAGACACTGCAAGTGAAAAAGATTATCACTGTCTAGGATGGTTGGTATTGGTCTGTAACAGATTGGCAAGGTCCATCAGTGCTTCTGTCTTTGAAGTGAATCCACAGGTGCAGACACACCAATTTAAAGCACATTTTCAGCACATTTTCCCCTGAAAGAATCCCGAGAACTGTAGTTTGTCAAGAGTGCTGGGCTTTCTAGCTCTGTGAGGAGTTTACTACAGTTCTCAGGGTTCTTGGGGTGTGCTTGAAATATATTGTATGTAGTATGTAGGCAGCCCATATCTCTATGTACCATATTTTTCGCTCTATAGGACATACTTTTTCCCTTCCAAAAATTAAGGGGAAATGTGTGTGTGTCCTATGGAGCGAATGCAGGCTCCTTGGCTTCAGCAATAGCAATGTGAAGCCTCCGAAGTGCAGAGGGAGCGCTCCCTCTGCGCTCTGGAGGCTTTGCGTTGCTTTCGCTGAAGCCTGGAGAGCGAGAGGGGTCGGTGCGCACCGATCCCTCTCGCTCTCCAGGCTTCAGGGATAGCTGCCTGAACCCTTTGAAGTGCAGCGCAAGTTCCCGCTGTGCTCCAAAGGCTTCAGGTGGCTATCCCTGAAGCCTTTGAAGCGCAGCGGGACCTCATGCTGCACTCCAAAGGCTTTGGGTTCCTTTTGCTGAAGCTGGGAGAGCAAGACTCCCCTGGCTTCAGCAGAGAGGGAGAGCTCCGCAGTACCCCTTCAGCAAAGGGGGAGGAGAAATGGAAGGGGCTCTCTTTCTCCTGCTGCTTCGCTGAAGGGGTGCTGAGCAGAGACTGGGAGAATTTTTTTTTTCATGTTCTCCCCCTCTAAAACATGGTGCGTCCTATGGTCGGGTGCGTCCTATAGAGTGAAAAATACGGTAAGTGCAGTTTTGCTTTGATGATCAAGCTGCCTTTTAAAATGCAAAGGCCAGGGCCCACATTCATGGCAGCCTTTTTTCAAGGACCTCTTCCCCTCTGCCTACTTCCATATTGTTTTCTTCCTCATTTTTTGCTTTAGAAAGGAATGAAATATTTGAAAATACAATCACACACATGGAAGGAAGAAACAACAACACCTGAAGGTCAGGGCAAATAGCTGCCATCTGGCAATCTCGGTGCAGCATAGCAGTGGAAGACGTTTTAAAAGAAAACAGCTCATTTCACTTACTAATGATTTCCCTCATGTGTATAATTATGGCATTTAAAATGTCCTTAATATTTGCCAGTTTTCAGTGACTTACTGGTAATTTTACTCAAGGAAGCTATCAAAAGACCCAGTAAAGGGCAGGGAGCCATGAATAAACTATGAAAATTCCTTTGAGCATTCCTTTAAATTTTAAAAAAAACCACACACACATACACACACACACATGAATCTGTCAGCCTATATAATTTTTTTTTAAGAAAAGCATAAAGCTATGAGCAGTGCAGTGCAGATGTCAGCATGTTGTCTCAGAGCTGCCCATTGTATAGAAGAATTGGATGTCTGCATATGAAATATATATAAAAAAATTAAAAATGTCCAGTAGCACCTTAGAGACCAACTAAGTTTGTTCTTGGTATGAGCTTTCGTGTGCATGCACACTTCTTCAGATGCATATGACACTGATGACAAATGCATATGACACTGATGACAAATACATAATAGAGCAGTAATTGGGGGCCTATGCATATAACATAGGCATGGGGCAGATGCATATGACACTGATGACAAATACATAATAGAGCAGTAATTGGGGGCCTTAAAGGGTAAAGGTAAAGGGACCCCGACCATTAGATCCAGTCATGACCGACTCTGGGGTTGCGACGGTCATCTTGCTTTATTGGCCGAGGGAGCCGGTGTACAGCTTCCAGGTCATGTGGCCAGCATGACTAAGCCGCTTCTGGCGAACCAGAGCAGCACATGGAAACACCGTTTACCTTCCTGCCGGAGCGGTCCCTATTTATCTACTTGCACTTTGATGTGCTTTCGAACTGCTAGGTTGGCAGGAGCAGGGACCGAGCAACGGGAGCTCACCCCGTCGCGGGGATTCAAACCGCCAACCTTCTGATCGGCAAGCCCTAGGCTCTGTGGTTTAGCCCACAGCGCCACCCGCGTCCCAATTGGGAGCCTTAACTTCATTGTAATTATATGGTTCAGTAGCAGACATTTGGGCTGAAAGCTTATGGCCCTGGGCTAAAGGATAGACTGGATCTCCCCTTCCAAGGTCAGAGAGGGAGATCTGAAATGGCATTTCCCTCCTGGCTGCCGTGGCAACTTCCAGACCTGTGCAACTCTCATGTTGATAGGGCTGAAGAGGGAGTATGTCAGGGGCAGTTTGAGGGGGGGGGGGTTCTCAGAGGAGGATCCTTCAGATCAGAATCTTCCTAGTTCCCTGACACGCCTCAGTCCCATGGGAAATTTATGCTGCCAGGCTTGGAGCCAGCGTCCAGCCCTTATATTTCCCTCCCATTGTTCCCAATGCGAGGGAAAGAACAACAACAATCAAAGATTACAAACGCAGAAAAAAGGGCCCCCTCACTTCCGTGTTCTGGCAAGTGAGCAGCACAACTTTGGATCAGGTTGTTAAGCTGCCTGCAGATTTCTCACTCCTCACTTTTTAGGATCGCACTGTTAAGAGTGAAATTTTCAATATGCTTATTCAGAAGGAAGTGCCCAATGGACACAAGAAGACTTCCTTCCAGGGTCAAGAAGTGAGAAGGGCACCTGCCTTTGGGCAGCAGCCCAGCAGTTTGCTGAGAACAGATTTAGGAAACTTACTCATACATGTGTCAGCCAGGCAGGATGGACTATGTTATAGGTACACTGAGGCAAACAATGTTGTGTGTCATCATAATCACACATTGGGTCGGATCCAGACCAAGTTAGCTGCACTTAGTTCCCATTAAAATCAATGATGCTTAAGGCATGAAAATGTATTTCAGTGTGAACCAAGTTCAGCTAAGCTCCCATCTGCAATATTCAGTAACTTTAAAGTAGTAAGTATCATACCACTTTAAACAATCATTGCTGCTCCCCAAGAATCCTGGGAACTCTAGTTTACAGTCATACCTCGGGTTGAAGTAGCTTCAGGATGAATATTTTCAGGTTGTGCTCCGCGGCGACCCGGAAGTAACGGATTGCATTACTTCCGGGTTTCGCCACTCGTGCATGCGCAGATGCTCAAATGGCGTCATGCGCAGGCGCGGAAGCGGCAAAACACAGCACATGAAGACGCATCTTACGTTAGCTTCAGGATGCGAATGGGGCTCCGGAATGGATCCTGTTGACATCCAGAGGTACCACTGTATTATGCATTCAAGATTTACCAGGAGACGCTTATTCTCCTTACAGAGCTACAATTCCCATTGTGGTTTAATAGTCAACCCCTCTTCCCAGGGAACTCTGGGAATTGAAGCTCTGTGAGGGGAATAGGGAATCTATTACAAACTACAGCTCCCAGGATGCTTTGGGGAAAGCCATGTCTCTTTAAAGTTGTACTGCCTTAAATTTATGGTGCAGATATGGCCTATCTTACAGCATGAGCCACCTAACCATGACTACTCAGAAGTAAGCCTTACTGAATTCAGTAGGGCTTACTCCCAGCCAAGAATTGCATCCTTAGTTTGGATTGAATTCATTTCAGAAATATATTCAACTAATTAATTTAATAGATTTATAAACTGCTTCACAGCCAGAAACCACTGGTGGTTTATTATTAATTAGATTTGTTAGTTGCTTTATTTTGCCCAGGGCAACCCAAAGTGATTTACAAAGAGACAGACAATAAACTCTACATAAATACATTAAAACCAAGAGAAGAGAGAGATACATTTTTTTAAAAAAGCAATCCACTTTTAAAAGGCCACAGATAGTTAAAGGCCAAAGGCCTGGTTATAGCAGAAAGTTTTTCCTGGCACCTAAATATACCTAGTGATGGCACCAGGCAAGCCTCTCTGGGGAGAGCATTCCACAAATGGGGAGTGAAAGGCCCATTCTTGTGTTGCCACCCTCCAGATCTCTCAAGTGATTAGTGCAAGGTCTGGGTCAGTTCAAATGGAGAAAGGTGGTCTTTGAAGTATTGCACTCCTGAGCCATCTAAGGTTTTATAGGTCAAAACCAGCACTTGGAATTGGTCCCAGAAACTAATTGACAGCCCCACATATACCGTATTTTTTGCTCTATAAGACTCACCTTTTCCCTCCTAAAAAGTAAGGGGAAATGTGTGTACGTCTTATGGAGCGAATGCAGGCTGCGCAACTATCACAGAAGCCAGAACAGCAAGAGGGATTGCTGCTTTCATTGCACAGCGCTTCTGAGATTCAGAATTTTTTTTTCTTGTTTTCCTGCTCCAAAAACTAGGTGCGTCTTGTGGTGTGGTGCGTCTTATAGAGCGAAAAATACGGTAATGTGTTGCAGAGGAAACAGGGAACTGAAGAACCAAGGCACTAAATGTGCTTAGCAAGAAGCTGCATGTTTCTCGTGGTTTCTCCATCAATGCCACTGACAGGCTGGACCCAGAATTCATATTAACAGCAGGTTGATTAACCAGGATCCAATCAAAAAGAAAAGAGCCATCACCAAGTGGGGGGGAGGCAACATGTGGATTCTCCCCACCTTCTTCCATGGGCAGGAAAATAATATCTATCTTTCAGGAGCTAATGCACTATACACGGCCCAGTATACCTGAAGGAGCATCTTCACCCCCATCGTTCTGCCCAGACACTGAGGTCCAGTGCCAAGGGCCTTCTGGCAGTTCCCTCACTGCGAGAAGCAAAGCTACAGGGAACCAGGCAGAGGGCCTTCTCAGTAGTGGCACCCGCCCTGTGGAATGCCCTCCCATCAGATGTCAAAGAGATAAATCTAACATTTAGAAGACATCTGAAGGCAGCCCTGTTCAGGGAAGTTTTTAATGTGTGATATTTTAATGTATTTTTAATCTTTGTTGGAAGCTGCCCAGAGTGGCTGGGGAAGTCCAGCCAGATGGGCGGGGTACAAATAATAAATTATTATTATTATTATTACAACAGATGTGATGGTTTCAAACCGAGTTTTTCGTTGTTTATTTTTTAAAGTTGACTTATAACATGTTGCAGTAATCTAACCTAGAGGTTACCAGAGCATAGGCAACAGAAATTAGGCTACCTAAACAACAAGACAATATATATGTTTGTGTGTATATATTGGATCAGTGTAAATAGCTTGGGGGGGGAGTGCAGCGAAACACAGTAAATATGTGAAATCTGGAAGGCCAAGAAAGCTTCTTTCCCCCTACTCACCCTATTTTATTTCGTTTCTAAATTGGTTCTCTAAATGGCTAAGAGGATGGAGAAGACCAATTCCAATGTGAACAGCAGGAACCATGATAGTGGAAATAAGAATTCGCCAGCATAGCATTTATTTCTTTCCCATGGAGCAATTCCCTTTGTAGTTATTGTACCAAAGAGAGAGAGAAACTTTCTATGTTATACTGCAGACCAAGCAGGTATGCTTGTATTGAGTCAACATAATTTTGTTTGGGCAACACTGGTTTATAGCCCCAACAGCCAGACCTTAGGAAAAGCATTGCCAGGTCTCACACTGCATCCTTAGAGGTCAAATATACCTTTGTGGAACCAAAACATATCAAAAGAAATACAATTCAGAATTCCCCTGACGGGGACAGGATTTTGGGCGTTTCCTTGCATCAGACATGTTTTTATACAATAATGTTTGCCCATAAAATGGGTTGCCGAAAAGTTACAGATGAGCAATTGTTTTCAGGGCGGGTAGGCATGAATTACCACTCTGTTGCCAAATGAGTGTACATTTCACACAAACTGTAAAAACCGAATGACATGTAGGGTGAAGTCCAAGGTTGAAAGATAAAGAGCATCACACTGTTGGTTTTACAACTTGTGACAAAAGAACTGTGTGTTGGTTTAAGACCAATAAAGCACAATAATATTCATCATCTATAAAAAGAAAATAAGGAAGAGTTATGCCAGGACTGTCATCACAGGATTCTAGAAATAAAATGCGGTTGTTGTTTTTAAAAAAGCTGTAGCTGAGCCAAAAAGAAAGGGGGAGGGGAAAGATTCCAAACATATACAGAAGATAACTCTATCGAAGAATGCAACACAGGTACATCCACACCAAACATTTAAATCACTATTAACAGTCACAGAGAATCCTGGGAACTGAAGTTTATTGAGGGTGCTGGCCTCACAGGATTCTCTGTGACTATTAAAGTGGTATGATAGTGCTTTGAATGTAGGTATGGATGGGAACAGGCATGATCGCAACGTGTACCTATGGGACCGCCTCTCCTGGCATGCCCCACAGAGGACCTTAAGGTCCACAAATGACAACATTTTGGAGGTCCCAAGTCCAAGGTGGTTAGATTGGTCTCAACTAGGGCCAGAGCCTTTTCAGTACTGGCCCCAACTTGGTGGAAAGCTCTGTCACAAGAGACTAGGGCCCTGCGGGACTTGACATCTTTCCGCAGGGCCTGCAAGACAGAGCTGTTCCGCCTGGCCTTTGGTTTGGACTCAGTCTGACCCTTATGTTTCCCTCCTCTTATGGTTTTGATCTATGGGCTGCTTTTAAAATGAGACTTTATCAAGGGCAAGACAGCCACTGGCTGGAATTTAAGATGTTACTTTCCCCCTCTTCCCTCCCATTCATTTTTCCTCGTGTGTTATGTCTTTTTAGATTGTGGGCCGAAGGCAGTGATCACCACTGAACATCTTTTTTGTAATCCACTCTGAGAGCTTTTTTGGCTAATGGGTGAGGTATAAATATTGTAAAATGAATGAATAATAGCAGATGGGGAGGATTCTGAACCCTCCCCCTGCCTGCTAGTCCACCTCTTTAAATGATCCCAGCCACACATTAGGATTATGAAGGAAACACAGTTTCCACCATTATGTCTATTTCCTCAGTTGAAGGGTGTTAGTAGTATTAAAGCACAAATGGATGACCACTTGAAACAGTAATTTTATTTTATTGTTTTTTTATTGTCTGTAAGCTACCTTCAGTTTTTTCCCCATACAAAAAGGTGCATATAGCATCTAATATAAATAAATATGCATGCATAAATTTAGTTTGTTTCATCTGAGCCACAATTAAATCAGTGACCATGCAGTGGGGTTGACTAGTATCATGCTGGGAAAATAGAAGGCAGGAATTAACGGTGCCCCAATACTTTTTCTAGCGCCGGTCCCACCAGGGCTGGGGATGTATTTGGGTTCTTCTTCATGCAGAAAATTGTCATGGGCCGGCACTGATTAAATCACTAAAAAATGGAAGTCAATGAGTCAGGAGGAATTAAAAACGCCTAGACTGCCAAGACTTTACATCAGCCGTGCAGATGCCAAGCGGGCTCTAAAACTTTCATCAGCCACACTGAGGAACTTAGGAAAGGGCTGTTTTTGAAGCTGCTGTTTTCCCTTCCTCCCTCCCAACTTGGGGTATGTGGAGAAAGGTTGTTTCCAGCACCTCATCCCTCCAAATTTCTGAAATTCTTGCCCATTGCTATTTCTTGGTACAATTGGGCATTATTTATTTGTGTCCGTTAGCCTGCTTGAATATATGCAATCATGATTGGTTTTGCTTCTTAGAATTAGGGTCTGGGTCTAGATGCCAGGTTAATTTTGCCCACTATAGAATTGCTCCAGGGCACTGGGCGAAATTAAAATGGTGGCGACACCTGCTCAGCACCATTGGACGCATCTAGAATGAGAAGGAAAGTGCTGACCTGGGCATCAGCTTCTGGAAGCCCAAGCCTTTCAGGCACCCACAATATTTGGGGGGTAGACCCCTCAATTTCCCAAAAAAATCAGGGCCATATGCGGAGCTAAGCGTAGCACAGTGCAGCTTCAGTGGCCAGCTCCTTCGCCTGCCATGGAGGGGAAGGAGGAAGCAGCCCCTGGGCATTTCCCCCCCCCCCATCTCCCTCACAAGTTGGTGCCTCTGGTGGCGACCTTCTGGGCACTAGCCTGTTGATCCCTTCAAACCTGGCCATCCTTGGTCATGCAAGAAGATGGCTGTAGGGGGATGCAGCAGCTAGGGTGTGCCGCAAGCGCAGCCACATGCTGCTTTTGTCAGCAGTGTGCTGGGCTCTTGGAGTGTCTGGGTTTGCATGCCATCTTGAGCGCCGTGCCCAGCATGCTGCCCCCAAATGTAAGTGCCGTCAGTGGCAACCTACCTGGTCCGCATACCCTGAGCTACGCCACTGGTTGTACAACGATGAGTGCCATTATAGTGGCATAGGAAGAGGCTACAAGGAAGCAATTCTTGTACTTGGAGGTTTTTAAGCAGAGGTTGGGTGACCATCTGTCATGCATGCTTTAGCTGAGATTCCTTCTAACTCTATGATTCTGTGCTATGACACAACTGAGGACATCTGGTTTATCTAAGTCAGGGGTGAACTTGTGACCTCCAGATGCTGTTGGGCCCCAGCTCCCATCTGCCCCAGCAATCATGGCCATTGTGTGCAGTCCAGCAACAACTGGAGGACCAGCAGCCAGTGGCGTCACAACGGGGGGTGGGGCACTCCTGGTTCCATGTCTGCGGGGGTGACAAGAAGACACCCCGCCACCGCAGCACAAGCAGCCATCGCGCTGCTGCAGCCGGGGGCAGAGGATCCCGGGACCGTCTGTACGGCGCTGGAGCGGCACCAGCAGCAAACCGCTATGTGCAGAGCATGTGCGGCGTTGCCACGTATGGCGCATGCATCGTACATAGCAATGCCGCACATGCACGCTATGTAGCGATGCCCCACCCCGGGTGTCGCCCCTGCCAGCAGCTCCCATTCTGGCTCAAACTGGTGCTTAGAAAGATGTGGCTCTTGTCCACACTACTCCATGTTTCTCATGTACCAGTGACTTTGTGCTGCTATTCCTACCTATCCTCCAACTTGGCACACTCCAGATGTAGTGGACTATAGCTTCACCCCCCCCATTTTTTAATTGAATTTATATGCCACCCTATACCCTTCAGCCCCAGCCTTGCATGGGAATGGGATTCCAGCAACAACCGGAGGGCACCCTGTTGGTTAACCTTGGTCGTTCACAACATAGGCTGTGGGAATCAGTGATGGTTGGGCCTTTCACATAGCTGGTGTAGCTCTGGAATAGTGGGGTGGGGTTTTTTTGTTTTGAGGTCCAGCACCGAGGGCCTTCACGCATTGATGGCTTTCTACGCTTCTGGTTTACCACTAAGTTGCTGAAGTGAGAGGACAGGAAGTTGTCTGGACGTGCCTTAACTTTGTGGTAAAGGCTCAGCATGCAAGACCTGGGAGAAGTGGGGAGGGGGCAAGTTGCAGGGAAAAGGAGCCTGACAGCATGAATTCATTCTGTGCAGTTTGTGGTCTAAAGCCAGACATGCTTGTTTCAACCCCATTTGTTTCACAGAAACCACAAACAGTCCATTTATGGCCACTGCAAATCATATGCATTTTCTCTCCACACAAAGCACGTTTTTGTGCTTTTCCGCATATGTGAAATTCTACACACAGTTTGCAGACCCCCCCCCCCCGAGGAATGTGTTTTGCCAGTAGAAAATGCATCACACTTTAAGTGTCACTTACCCTCATATCACTTACACACACACACAGTGCTTACTCTCATTTTCCTACTCATATTGAAATACTGCCCTTCAATGAGGCCAAACTTAGATTCACAAAATGTTTAGGGGTATGCGTACCCCTGCGTCCCCCCATAAAAAAAGCACTGTATGCATACACCATATCGTTATTGCAGTATGCATATTTCTATATGTGTTCTATTAAAAAACAATCTGTACCTCCCTCCATCCTTGGTTCTAGAGTGGTGTACAGCATATTAAAATATATATAAGACAATCAGCAATAACAACAAATCAAACAGCATAAAACAAAGGTAGCAACAGCAGGAGGCAAACATCACAAAGGACTTTAAATATTTTAAAGGCCTGGGAGCAAAAAAGAGGCTTTGCCAGATGCCTAAAAGTTTAAGATAGTTGCCAGGCACATTTCCCTGAGGAGGAAGTTCCACAGATGGCAAGCCACAGCCCTCTCCTTGGTCTCCACCTGCTTTACCTCTGATGGTGCCAACAGAACACATCAGCAGCATGCACAGCCAGGTTGATGTGGGAGCAGGTGATCCCCTAAAGGCAAGGGAGGGCAAGAGGTAGATCAGGATCTACTGGCAGATCTCCAGGTGATTTGCAGTAGATCAGTCAGGATTCAGACAACAAAAAGGCACCGTCTCACCTCCCAGGTGTGTTGTTTCTTGTCTGATTATTCTTAATTGCTGTAGAGCACGATCTCAAAGAGCACAGCATATTTGGCAATCCAATGGACCAAGATGTACTTATTCCACATAAATATTTGCTTGGTGAGTCTGGTTGTTTGGCCTCTTCTTATGTATAATTTAATGAACATTCTTCAATGGCAGCATAATAGAGGATGATTCAGCTGGTTGGTAGTTAATAGATGGTGTTTGGATTACTGGAATAAAACTAGAAAACCTCCCAATGTAATTTTCTGCAGTTGCTTTTCTTTAGTGTGTTTGAATGGAATGAAAATAAGTAGCATAGCACTTGACTAAACCTCATGAAACTCCATAGTTACTATCCCATAGGGGGTCAGTTATTGGTAGGTACCTATATTATCCCCATATAAATTTGGTCTCAAGGGCTGCAATAGGTTGAAGTGACCCGCTTCAGCAACACAAGGGGACACAGAGGACAAACAAAAGCAGACATTGGTGTCTGAATAGTGCAGCAAGGCTTTTATGGTGTTGTTGGCCTTGACTTGCTTTGTATTAAAAATTTTGAGCAAAATACAGTGGTACCTCTGGTTAAGAACTTAATTCGTTCTGGAGGTCCGTTCTTAACCTGAAACTGTTCTTAACCTGAGGTGACATGTTAGCTAATGGGGCCTCCCGCTACCACCGCACCGCCACCATGCAATTTCTGTTCTCATCCTGAAGCAAAGTTCTTAACCCGAGGTACTATTTCAGCGGAGTCTGTAACCTGAAGCGTCTGTAACCCGAGGTAGCACTTTACATAAATTAAGGTTGCAATCCTAACCATGTCTACTCAGAAGTCCTACTGAATTCAGTGGCGTTTATAAGAGCGGTTGCAGCCTAAATGCTTTGCAAATTACCGGTAAGGATCTCTGCCACGCACCCACCAAAGCATTTCTTTCAAGCACAAAGCTTTTAAGGAGAGCTAAAGGCAAGCAGCTACTAAGACATCTGCTTGAGACTGGGAGAGTTTCTGCTGGTCAGAGTAAACAATAAAGGCCTAAATGGATAATGAATCTGAACTGCTATAAGACAGTTTCTTATGTCCCAAGATTGAAACAACACTGAGAAAGATAATCTTGTAATTCTTAAATATATAACTGCACAGCCTCCCCCCCCTCCAATTTATGCAATTTGACCTTTTAATATCAGTTTAGCCCCTTTGATCTATGACCTACCTGGTGGTTCAGCTGGTGTATTTGAAACATGTACATGATTCACTTCCCAAATTTGCTTCATAAAAGATGTGTATTGACATTTGCAAAGGGAGGCAGTAAATGCAAATGTAATTTCATCTTCCTTTGATCTCCCTGCTATTCAGACTCCTGCACTCCACCCACGATAATTATACCAGGAGCGCACGCCAGCAGGGCCTTAAAACAAGACATCTCTTTCCCCACATAGTGAAAACAATATGCAGGTATTTTAAAAACATTGTTGTTTGGGTTTATTTGTGTACAAGACCAATAAACCAACAGAGAAAACACCAAAGAGTTCTCCGACTTGTGCTCCAGTGCTGTGTCCATGGATTGGTGAAGGTGTGGGTTGCTGCTAAATTCTTGGGGGTCTTGGAGGCCTTTTTCTTTAGAAAAAAAATATTTTCAAAAATAAAACCCTATGGTTAAAAAACTAAATTTTGATGCAAAGCGGCAGCAGAGTGGAGAAATGGGGGAGCTGTTGATTCTCTTAGGCAGGTGTAGGCCAACTCGGCCCTCCAGATGTTTTGGGACTACAACTCCCATGATCCCTAGTTAACAGAACCAGTGGTCAGGGATGATGGGAATTGTAGTCCCAAAACATCTGGAGGGCTGAGTTTGCCTATGCCTGCTCTTAGGCCACAGTGTTCTCCTAAGCCGCAGGGCCATTGATCTCACCTTTGTGGGTTTGTTTGAACCCAATACAGAAAGCTGGAATTCTCTGGAGATTTTGTAGTACTCATGATGTCTTTCATACCATGGATGGCTATGATACAGCTAGATCTTAATCCCAGAATTGTGTCCTTGGTTTATACAACTGAGGGAGAGAAAAAATGAGAACAACACAGAGAACTTAACACTTTTGGACAATCTCATTTTGCCCCAAATGTTGCATGTTCTATATACATAGGCTGTTGAAAACAGGAAAAATAAAGCAGATGTTTTCTTGGATTGAGACCTTGTAGTTGTGTAATATCTGCAATTAGATAGTGACAAATATGGGAAACATTGTGGGTTCCCCCCTGAAAAACTCAGACGTGAGCTGTGATGGAAAAGTTTATTACTGTGTATTATTGTCACCAGTTAGGAAGTTCTGGCTTCCACATGTGATGAAGTGGTTCTGCTGGAAGAAACTAGAGAAATATGATGAAAACAGGGCAAATTTTCAAAAAAGGAGCATTTGCAAAAGTTTCTTCTGCCAAACTAAACAGCTAGACTATTTAAAAGAATCCTAGAGTAAAGTCAATTGTGGTAGAATGCCACATTTTTTAAGAATAGATGCTTTCCTCATTATCATACGCAGCTGCTACTTATATATCCATAACTTAAAAGTCTGTGTATGATAATGTAGCAAGCCCCCCACCCCCTGCAAGGACAGACCAGCAAAACATCTTTATACAGGGTATAAAATAAATGTGTGATCTCATTTTATGTTAATAAAGTTTTATGTTAATGTCTGCACCTGTTGAGAATATTAAGATCCTAATGACTAATATCAGTAATATACGCACACACACTGCCATTGCTGAACTAACCATACACTTTCAGGGGTCGGCAAACTTTTCAGCACGGGGCCGGTCCACTGCCCCTCAGACTTCGTGGGGGGCGGGACCAGTGGCGTAGTGTGGGGGTGCAGGGGGGGCCGGCCGCACCGGGCGCAACAGCTGGGGGTTAGGGTTAGGGGGCGCAAATCCACGGGTTAGGGGGCGCAAATCCACGGGTTAGGGGCGCAAATTACTTGCCTTGCCCCGGGTGCTGACAACCCACGCTACGCCACTGGGCGAGACTATATATTTTTTTTGGGGGGGGTGAACGAATTCCTGTGCACCACAAATAACCCAGAGATGCATTTTAAATAAAAGTACACATTCTACTTGGCTGTCCAGCTGGCATAGACTTCCCGACCATTACCTCTTTCAGTGCCTCTGGCGGGATGACTTCGTTAACCCGTGGGAAGGAAAAATCCATGCTAAACTTCTGAGCATCGGAATTTCCCCAGCGGACTCCTTAAAGATGAACCTACGCTCAGCCAAAAGCCTTATCGAGCAAAGATTAGCAGACATTGAAAATCAACACAATCTCTCCAGGGGTGGGGGTGTCTGCTCCCCCAGGTATCACGGAATAACCCCACCACTTGGCCTTCCATCATACATGTCATCTCTTTCATCTGTACCACACCGACTTGCATTTATTCGTGCAAGGTTCAATGTTTTTCCATCGAACCTGCTGAGCCACAGATTTTCCAAGGGTTTGGTGTCTCCGCTATGCGAGTGTGACGGGAAAACAGTTGAATCTCTTCCACATATAATGTTCAACTGTCCCTTACATAGCATAGCTAGGACTAAATTCCTGGGTCCTGCCTTACTGCGCTTGGTTGGCAGGCCTGTTGAGTCACATGCCGCACTGCTTTTGCAGGATACAGATCCTTCTGTAACTCTGCAGGTGGCGAGATTCCTGAATGCGGTTATCTCACTCACAAAAACCACCAAAAAACAACAACAACAACAAAAACTAATCGGACAGTTATGATGAGAGTGCATGATGGATCTCGTCTCCAGTTCTCCTTTTTCTGTGAACCGTCCCTTGGATCTTTCTGGGCCCCAAGCTGTTATTTGTCACTGCTCAATGACCCACCCTTGCATCGTGGTGTTCCCCTTCTGTTGTTAGATGTATTGGTTTTTTGTGCTTCTGTGCTTTTATGTTTGTACATATTTTATGGGCTAATAGCCGTAAATAAATTTGAATTGAATACACATTCTACTCATGTAAAAATACTCTGATTCCTGGACTGTCCGCAGGTCGGAATGAGAAGGCGTTTGGGCTGGATCCGGCCCCCGGGCCTTAGTTTGCTTACCCATGCTTTAAACATTAAAACTTGTATGCATAACACAACACAATGTATATCACACAACAACTTTATTGTATTCACACAGTGTTCGCTTATGATGCACAATTGTGACTGTGCGTAATAAAACGAGGCTGCTCCGTCATACTGTTGGATGTTCATATAGAGTGGGCAAATCTCAGTTCACAGCACAAGTTCACAAGCTGTTATTCAGAAGGGTGCATGCCCAGTGGCGTAGCGTGGGGGGTGCAGGGGGGGCCAGCCGCACCGGGCGCGACATTTTGGGGGCGCGCGCTCGCACTCGCAGCTCTCTGCCCCTACCTGGCTCACTCTCTCTCTCTCACTGCACTGCTGGCTGTGCGAATCCGACCCGAGCTGCCGGGTCGCCGCCCACTGTGGAGGGGGTGGGTGTGAGGCGTGCGGTGCGGAGAGAGAGCGAGGGACTATCTGGGGGAGGGATAGTGCAGCGGCCGCCCGGCGCAGCGCTGAGCGCGGGAGAGAACCACAGCAGACCAGCCCAGGCAGCAGCAAGAAGAAGCTGGCAGCGGCGGCAGGTTAGGGGTTAGGGGCGCAAATTACTTGCCTTGCCCCGGGTGCTGACAACCCACGCTATGCCGCTGTGCATGCCTTGAACATAAAATATATACGTGGTTAAGAATTACATTAAACGTATGCAAGATGGTTGGACCCCAGGGCCCCTTCTGGAACACCAGGCCCCAGCAATTTGTACCGTTTCCCCAGCCCAGCCCCCACTCTTCAGCTCTGAGTGTAGCATAGCGGTTCAGTCTTATTACCTGATAATAAGCTGCATTCAGCTCACTGAGGCTTCCTTCTGAGCAAACCTTTTAGACTTGCATGAGAATAAGCAGACAACCAAGTCTCATAGCACAATTCCAGCCATGTCTACTCAGAAGTAAGTTCTATGGAATTTGTGGGAGTTTAGTTCCAGGTAAATGGAGTTAGGATCATAGGCATAGCCATTAACTCTTAAATGGCCATGGTTGAGCTGCTAGGTAGACTCAGGCCCCATTTGCAATATGGGAATAATAATACTAACCTACCAAATAGGGTGGGACACAGGTGGCGCTGTGGGTTAAACCACAGAGCCTCGGATTTGCCAATCAGAAGGTCGGCGGTTCGAATCCCCGCGATGGGGTGAGTTCCTGTTGTTCGGTCCCTGCTCCTGCCAACCTAGCAGTTCAAAAGCACGTCAAAGTGCAAGTAGATAAATAGGTACCGCTCTGGCAGGAAGGTAAACGGCGTTTCCATGCACTGCTCTGGTTCGCCAGAAGCAGCTTAGTCATGCTGGCCACATGACCCGGAAGCTGTACGCCGGCTCCCTTGGCCAATAAACGAGATGAGCACTGCAACCCCAGAGTCGGTTACGACTGGGCCTAATAGTCAGGGATCCCTTTACTTTTACCTTTACCAAATAGGGTTGGTGGAAAGACGACTGAGATCTTCACAAAAAATTTTTTTCCCTTCCAGTAGCACCTTAAAGACCAACTAAGTTAGTTCTTGGTATGAGCTTTCGTGTGCATGCACACTTCTTCAGATACACTGAAACAGAAGTCACCAGACCCTTCTATATAGTGAGATTTTGTACATGACACCCATTGAACACTCAAAAGTGCTCCATACATGTTAAATATTGCCATCCTTAATGGTGAAATTGATTACGAGAGATTAAAAGGCCATAGGAACTGATATCATGAATCTGAACCCCCAGAAAACGTTTGTGACTATAATCAGTAGGAATAGTATATGTACATATAGTTCCTCAATGAACTGTAATACCCCATTCACCAGTGAAGGGAGGAATGGGACAAGTGCTAGCTTCAAGTTCCTTTTTTGTGGGAAGGGCTTGAGCAAGATGATTTCCGTGGTCCCACCTCCTTACCAGCATCCCGTTTGTTTGTCCCCACTGTCCCATCTCTGGGCCAGTCTGCACAACCATCTGGAAAGATTGTGCAAGGCCAGTGGAAGAGGATGCTCTGTTTCCTCACAGTCTCTATTTGTGACTCATGAGCAGGAAGAGGATGCTGCAAACCATCAGCTGTGGGTCCTCTGTCCAAGGTACGTCTCAGCAGATGGCCCACCGAAACCAGCCATGAATGAGATTGTGCCTATTTGTCCTGCTTCCAAATTGTATGTGCATGAGCTTTGTTCACAGGTTCTGGTGACTGTAGGGATGGAAGAGTAAGGAAGGTCCCCAGTGCCCACATGCATGTGTTCTTCGCCAACACATTTCCATTCAATTTCAAAGATTTTTAACAATTTAACTTCAGATTTAATACAAATTTAAAAGAATTTTTATAAGTTGACTTCCCACCCTTTCTCCCTGGTGTTTCCACTCCTGCCCTTTCCTGATGCATTACCGGTATGTATCATACTTTTATCCATTGCACTTAGTCCAAATTACAAGGAGGCCAGTCACTTACGTACATGGTCACGCTCCGAAGCTTCTCGGTAACAGAGTCAACTAGATGCCATCCCACGCCCTGCCCCTCCTTGCCTGTAACAAATTCCTCCATCGCCATCCAAGGCAGTGAGTGGAAACAAATGGTGCAAGTGGGCAATCTTCATCATCCTGATACCTTCAGGGTGCTTTAAGGGGGGGGGTGTTTGCCTTTGCTACCCTCCCTCATTCCTCCACCCAAGACTTCTTTGAGCTCAGAGAAACTGCTTCCATGTTTGTGACATGACCTGGAAGTCCTCTCATACATGCATTCCATGATGACACAGAAAACAATTCAGGCATCTCAGGGCTTCCATTAATTGAGGATGGGCAGGGAGGAAGTGGGTTCCTGTTTTACAGCCATTGCTCCAAGGGAAGGTTTCCCAAAATTGGATGTCCAGCTGTTTTTGGAATACAGTTCCCATTATCCCTGACCACTGGTCCTGCCAGCTAGGGATGATGAGAGTTGTAGTCCAACGATAGCTGGAGACCCAAGTTTGGGAAACCCTGCTCTAAGGTAAATTCACACAATTATTGTCGCCTCTACAAAAGTTTTAGTATCAACTTCTGCGAACAGACTGCTTCAGACTTTTGTTATCAGACTTTTCAGATATATCCTGGCCAACAATGGAATCCATTTATGCCAAGCCACATAATGTGTAAGTACACCTTTCTGTTATTATTTTTTCAGTCCAATTATTAAGCCAAACAAATTTGTGTGTACAATACTTCTTTCATTTTCTATAGTGTGGAAGGTTGTGATTCTACAGCTTTAGGTATAGATGTATAAAAAATGAATGTATAAACTGATTTTATTTTAGGTTCAATCCTAATCCCAGTTGCCTGGAAGTAAGCCCCATTGAATTAAATGGGGCCTACTGCTAAGCAGACATGGTTAGGAGTCCTGCCGTAGCTGTTAGGTAAAGGATATTGGGATGTCATTTAGTTTCATGGCCTCCTTACTCATTTGATACTATACATATTTGCTGTCATATTTTGAGACCAAGCCTTTGTTATATTTGTATATTAAATATGCAATTATATTAAAATTATGATGCACTTTATTTTTGGTAGTGAATTAGGGTGTGTGATACAGCTCATCTAGTGTCCATGGCCTCTATACATACATATAAATGGCAAGTAGCACTGTTGGTCCATTGCAGGGGACTCAAAAGTAACAGTAATAATGTCTTTATTAATCCCTTTATTAAAGGTAAAGGACTCCTGACAGTTAAATCCAATCACAAACGACTCTAGGGTTACGGCGCTCATCTTGCTTTACAGGCCAAGGGAGCTGGCGTACAGCTTCTGGGTCATGTGGCCAGCATGACTAAGCCGCTTCTGGTGAAACCAGAGCAGCGCACAGAAACACCGTTTACTTTCCCGCCGGAGTGATACCTATTTTTTTAATATAATATTTATTAAAGGTTTTTTAATTACAACACAGAAAACAAAACATACAAAAATATCACATTTTATAACATATTTTCTTATCCTCTTTGGACTTCCTCACATCTCCCGCTCCTACGTTCCAAAATTATAAAAATTAATCCAGCAATTTATCACCTTGTCCCCACCTTACAATCTAGTTTTCCAATGTTATATCTTAAATTTTAGATATATTCATTTCACTCTTTAAAACATTAAGCTTGGCCTAATCGTTATCTAAAAAAATTGGTTTTTTCGTGAATTTAACTTACCTTCATAATTCACTTCATCTGATTTGATGGTGCCAAATTGTTTATGATCAAGCATCCTGCTTAACATTCATACAATTTACAATATTTTTGCAAATAAATCTTAAATTTTTTCCAGTCTTCTTCCACCGTCTCCTCTCCCAGGTCTCGGATTCTGCCAGTCATCTCGGCCAGTTCCATATAGTCTATCAGTTGCATCTGCCATTCTTCCAGTGTGGGTAGATCTTGGGTTTTCCAATGCTTAGCAACGAGTATCCTTGCTGCTGTTGTTGCATACATAAAAAATGTTCGATCCTTCTTTAACACCCCTTGGCCAACAATACCCAAAAGGAAGGCCTCTGGTTTCTTAAGGAAGGTATACTTAAATACCTTTTTCAGTTCATTATATATCATTTCCCAGAAAGCCTTCACTTTGGGGCAAGTCCACCAAAGGTGAAAGAACGTTCCTTCATTTTCCTTACATTTCCAACACTTATTATCAGACAAGTGGTATATTTTTGCAAGTTTGACTGGGGTCATGTACCATCTATATATCATTTTCATTACATTTTCTTTCAAAGCATTACATGCAGTAAAATTCAGCCCAGTAGTCCATAACTTTTCCCAGTCCTCAAACATAATATTATACCCAATGTCCTGTGCCCACTTTATCATAGCCGATTTAACCATTTCATCTTGTGTGTTCCATTTTAACAGCAAGTTATACATTCTTGAAAGTACCTTAGTTTTAGGCTCTAACAGTTCCGTTTCTAACTTCGATTTTTCCACCTGGAATCCTAACTTTTTGTCAAGTTTAAAAACTTCTTTAATCTGAGCATAGTGTAACCAATCTCGCACTTTGTCTTTCATTTTCTCCTGACTCTGCAATTTCCAGTTATCTCCATCTTTTTCTAAAATTTCCAAATACTTCGGCCATTTGGCCTCCATATTGGGTCTTTTCCGGGCCTTAGCTTCCAATGGTGAAAGCCACCTTGGAGTTTTATTTTCCAATAAGTCTTTGTATTTTGTCCAGACATTAAACGATACCTATTTATCTACTTGTACTTTGACATGCTTTTGAACTGCTAGGTTGGCAGGAGCAGGGACCGAACAACAGGAGCTTACCCCATCGTGGGGATTCAAACCACCGACCTTCTGATTGGCAAGCCCAAGAGGCTCAGTGGTTTAGACCACAGTGCCACCTTCATCCCTAATCCCTTTATTAGGACCACTTAAAATATCCACATATATCTGTAAGCAGTCATTTGAGCTCCCATTTTTCAGACCAGATGCCAAACAAAACAAACTGGTAAGTGAAGAGAAAGGTGGCAAGGGTGGAAATAAGTAAAAAATGTTGCAAGATGTTACTAAAAATTGCTTTACTAAAGGCAGAAGTTGCACATTTCACCACTGGCCTGCGCCAGCAAGAGAAAGTGATGGACTGGCAGGTGGTCTTCATTATGCAGCTCATTCACAACGTCAAGAATCTTAGAAAGGTGATACTGCACCTAAAAGGTTATCAGGTTGGAGCCAAGGAGTCTAAAACAATTTCTTTGACAATACTGTAATGGGGAATATCTCTGACACCTTTCCAAGATCTTACCTGGCATAATACATTAAAAATGGGAAAGCACAGTGCTTTCCAGAGCCTTTCTCTGTTCCCTTATCTTTTTTTACCCCTTCTATCTATAAAGTCTCTTTCAAAAAGCTTTCTCATTCTTTCTTTGCTTCTAAGCACCCTGCAAAGGTACTGAAGTTGTAAGGGAGCTATTTTAATTATAAGCATTACAGTAATGAATTCAAGTACACTAATTTATCATAAATGACTTCCCCATCTGTCTCTAAAGTATGCTCCAAAAATTATGTGAATGTGATAATATTATGGTTCAAAGTTTACCACATTTTCCTTGTCAAGAATACAGCACATGTTAACTTTTAACGTTACAGAAGTGTGTGTGTATGTATGTGTGTGTGTGTGTGTGTGTGTGTGTGGTCTCTTCCCTAATTTATTTGCACTTCAACCTATTGGGATCAAACATCAATCCCTGTAGGCAAAGGAAGATTGGTGAAAGAGACAGACATATGCCCCCAGACACAGAGAGCAAAGCAACATCTGAAGTGCTGCAACTATTCCCCCCCCCATCCAGCCCACTGTACAAATTGTTCACGAGCATGGAGTGCTTCCAAAAGACCTAATTAGCAACTCACTGCAAACATTTTTTGCATTAGCTAATGATCCAGCTACACTTGTAAGTAAACAGCACCAACATATCTAATCAATGCAAAAAAAGACAGAGAGAAGGAGAAGGCAACAGAATGCCTATTAAACATCTGGATGCAATTTTCCAGTTTGGCTTAGAACAAAATGAAAACACATGACGGTTCTTTTGATCTATGCCTCAACAAAGAAATTGTTGGTCTAAAAAAAACTATAGCATACTGGCCCAGTCAATGTGTCATTTTCATAAAACCTGGTCATTTTTCTTCCAGCGTTCCCAAATTAATTCTGTTGGTTTCCTGCAATCTCTAATTTTACCATATTGCATGAAACCAGAAGAGATTCTTGGGGACTGATCTTATTTTTGTTTTAAGCGCTCGTGATCTCTGCTACTGTTCCCCCCTCCCTTTGCACGTGAAGATTCCCCCTCCCTCCCTTTTTGAGATCAAACACAAGGGCTTCATTGAGACAGCAGTGACTGTCTTAACTCTGTAACGTTGCTAAAATGGAAAGATGAAGGAATCTGCTTGAATGAATTGTTACCAAGTGGCATGTGGCTTCCCACAACCGTTACACTTCTGGTCTGTGTCACATGCTCAAATCCTGCTAGGCCTTGGCCTGCCATATGGCCTGATTGAAATCGTTGTAGAACCTGGCAGTTTGTGCGATTGGCGCAAATACAACAACACCACACAAGAAGGCAAGGAAGAAATACATGAAGCAAATGTACAGCAAAGGATAGGTGTGCCACTTCTGTGAATAGGGCCACAACAAGTCTTGAGCCAGTGAGGAATAGCAGTTAGTGTCCAAACTAGGGAAAACTGGTTCAAATCCCCATCACTCCACCATGAAGCTCACTGGGTGATATCAGGTTAGTTTAGGGGTCGGCAAGATTTATTTTGCCTGGGCCGGATCGGTCCTGCAGAGATCCCTCCCTGGGCCGAATCACCGCCTACCCATGATTTTCGGTGTTTGCGTCTGCAAACGTAATTTTCGGTGTTTGCGTCTGCAAACGTAATTTTCTGCATCTGTGCATGCGCAGACGTGATTTCTGGTGCCACGGAGGCAAGTCCCAATGCCACGTTGCACTGGTTTAGCACAGCACGCAAGTGGGTGTCTCGGTTTGGGGGCAGCTCAAGAGCCAGTCAAACGACCTCCGTGGGCTGCTTCCGGCCCATGGGCCTTCCGTTGCTGACCCCTGGGCTAGTCGCTGTATCACAATAAGCTTAATAATTGCTGGCATCACAAGGATGTTAATGTCAGCACCAGGTGGGCCTTGCTGGAGAGAGCATTCCATAAATATGGGGGGGGGGCACCACTGAAAATATCTTCTCTCTTGTCACCACCCTCCAAACCTCACTTGAAGGTGGCGTCCTGAGAAGATATTATGTGTTCCTCCCTTTGCCTCCAAAATTGCCTGAGTACTCTCACTATGTACTTTACTGTGCAATTAATCTATTAGGTTTCCACCCCTCCCCTGTAAATTAGATGGCAGTAACATTCTTAGGATAGAAAAGTAGGCATGAAAGGAGAAAACAGAAGTAATGGGAAGCCACTCAGTGCTGGATGTCGTTTCCACATGCTGTTCATTTATTGCCCAGAGAAGACTGAAGCTGCTGGTGTCTCTGTGCCTTTTGAAGTTCTGCGTGAGGAAGTGTACTATAATTATCATAGTATGGGAATCAAGGGGAAGCTATGACCTTAAACCCTATTAAGTTTCAAATTATGTTCTTCATTAGTGTTCTCCATTAGGCACCACAGAATCAGTCCCGTTAAGGCATGATCTTGCTACATCAGGAGGTATTTGTATCCTTATAAAAATGGAGTAACCTTTTTATTTGGGCTTAAGCAGTCCCTTTGCTAGAATGCAGAACAATTGACCATGGCTCTTTAATGTGGCTGGCCTGGTGGAAACGTGTTTTTCTGTTACTTGAATAGATAATGTACTAAGAGAATCTGAAAGGGACTCAGAGCTGGGATCAACAATAAATTATCCTGCAACAATAATTTATTTACACATACACTATTTGAAAGCAATAGAATATTAATTCTTATAACTTCTCAACCATATTTTGATCATTGGTCTTCATCAGTAACTTTTATGTAATAATGCATATCCTGTTATGAATTACACTGAGGAGTCCTGCCTGGCACAATATTAAGTAAAAGTGTTTTTAAAAAGCAGAATAAATCTTCTATTCTTAATATAGCCTCTTTCACCAATAATGTAGATGTAAATATGGATAGGGGAGCATTATGTCATCATCTGGGAGTGATATTTGACTGTCATATAGAGTTGTTTTTGTAAGTTGTAGTCTACTGAGAGTAAGGTGTTGTTTTTTTAAAAACTTTTTGAATAATAGTTATAACATGGTAAAATGTGTCTTTAGCAAGAATATAGGAGAAGTGTCTAAAGAAAAAGACAATATTTAATTATGTTGCTTGAAACTAGTATCTATAAAAAGGCTGAGAATGTTCGGATATATCTGGGAGTAAGAATTGGCTGCCATTGTAAGGCTTTTTCAAACAGGTTCTTAGAAAGACTATTACAAAACAGATTGTAAAGGGTTGCACCATGCAATTTGAATGGAGTAGGTAAAGATCACATGACAGTGCTTCTTCCCATACAGCAGCTCAGTTATTTTCTCCCTGAAGGTAATGAGAAGTCATTAGTCTGGTATGACAGAGGGTGTATGCGTGTATTCATGTATTCCACTTTGTGGGTGCAAGTTACTCTGTTTGCAGTATGAGCTTCTGATGGTGCTTTTAATTAGCAAGGCAAAGTTTAGTGACTATAATTAGTTTATAGGCTGAATTGGCAATTGCCTCTTCAACTTACAGAAACTGGAAAGAAATAGGATTGTTATGTAATGATTTGGTTAACATAATATTTTAGCATAGGCTGATTATTAGAATTAATGACACTATTAAGTTTCTTTGGGCACACACTCTTTGAGTTAGGCTGCAATTGGAGTCCCATTTACCAGGGAGTCGTCTTCTTCTTCTTTGGCAATCACTCATAGCCAAGTAACATTGTCTTCCATGTCCTTCCACAGTGGGGCCATTGGTTTCCGGGCAGGAGTTGATCACAGTGTGGATTTGCTAAATGTGCCTTCCTCTTAGCACATTTCTCCCTTGCGTCCTGAGTTCGAGTGTCTTCAAAGCCCATAACACCTTTGGTAAAGGCTGTTCTCCAACTGGAGCGCTCACAGGCCAGTGTTTCCCAGTTGTCAGTGTTTATACTACATTTTTTTAGATTTGCCTTGAGACGGTCTTTAGACCACTTTTGTTGACCACCAGCATTACGCTTTCCATTTCTATGTTTGGAAGCCCCATTTACCAGGGAGTAACCCCTCACTAAATTCAATTGGACTTCTGAGTAGGCATGGTTAGCATTGCATTTTTAGGTTATTATCTTTGGGCATGCTTCTTGATAATGCTACTGTACTTTTCTTTATCGTGGAGGAAAAGGTTGACCTTCCAGGGCACAGAGTCTTTTTCACAAGATCACAAAATGGTGTTAATAATGTGAATTGGGGCCACATTACTGAGCATGAGCATTATATTTATTAATTTAGAAAAGTATTTATACACTGCCCACACCATAAAATAATTCCAAGAGTGACTGCCTCATTTAAAAAAAGGCAACCAAAGATCTGAATAGACGTGTGTGCATTAAAAAAAAAAAATCCAACAAGAGATGTCTGAAGGTTAACACTGAGGATGGCTGCTAAATATCTGCTAGGAGAATATTTCCACACGAAATGTTCAACTCCCAGTTGAGGACAGTTGAGCCTCTGCAACACAGGGGAATCACTAAAAATGTTCCTTCAGGTGATATCAGCGATCAAGCTGGGATACAAAGGCTCAAGCAGTCCTTAGGGTAACTTGGACCCAAATTGTCAGGGCTTTGTATATTAATAACAGATACTTGAAATGGTCCAGTAAAATGCAGGTAGATGTTTTAGTATAGGTATCACATCCTGAGCACCATAAACTACGCGCTGCAGTCTACCTGCTGCATTCTGCACCATATATTTATTTCTTTTAGTTATATCCCACCTTCGCTCCAAGAAGCTCTCAAGGTGGCAGACATAGTTCTTCCCCCTTTCTCCATGTTATCCTCACAACAACTCTCTGATGTACATTAGGCAGCCACTGGGCCAAAATTACCCAATGAGCTGTGTGGCTCCTAGTACAACACTCCAAACCGCTATTCCACGGGACTGGGAAATTTGGAAATCATGGCTGGCCAGTGTAGTACATGCTGAATTATATGCACAAACTAGCTCCACAGGAAATATCCATGCCTAGGAACGGAACATATTGCTCAGCAATGGTAAATATATACATATTGTCCAAATTCATTAATAGATAAAGCTTCAAATGCCCCTGACGGGTGTGTGTGTGTGCCTTAAGCAACAAAAAAGGCCACGGTGAAGCTCTCGTCAATTTAATTTGTGAATCAGCGTAATAAAGAGGAGATTTTTATGAGCCCACCATCAAATGAACAAGAAAAATAGTTAAATATGCAAATGAGCCGGCATTTATTGCATTAAATATCCCACTGATCTCCCGCTGTCATTTCAATAGCAGAGACTGAAGAAATGTTCTCTGGTATCAAAGTCAAAATCTCAGGTGGCTCAAAAACACTTGTTCAGAGCAACATGAACAACGTGTACTTTCAGTATGTGTTAAAACATGCCCTGCAAAAATTAACTTCGATCAATAAGATTACATAAAGCTATTCAGCATCTTTGCAGCAAGTCTGAGGAGGGGAAAGGCTCTTGCTCGTGTTGCAAAATACATTATTTGAATTATCTCTTTAGGTCATAATAACAAACTTGTACCAGCAGGTTAAACATAAAGCCTGTCTTAAACTTAGCTATCATAACTCCACACTAACTTTGTTTCTTGGTGTGTGGCTCCTACATACGCATATCACAGTGCAAACCTATACAGATCTACCTGGAAGTTGACACCATTAATTTCATGGGTACCTACTCCCAGGTAAGTGTGTACAGATTGTGGTCTCAAGAACATCCTTATGTGTGTCTACTCCCTTTTATAAAGGGTACTCAGCCCATAGCTGAGCATCAGTTAAGATACCAGAATCAATGTAATTATATTATTTAGTTGCCACTGTGCTAATAATTGTTTGTTTAATCTGTTACATTTATTTGCCATTCAATAACAAAAGTACTCATTGCTATAATATATACAACTTCCCTCTTTCATTCCCAGGCATCTGAATGCCACACACCATTCCACAGTGACTTCTTTTGGTAAAGCACGAGATTGCTAATCTCAGGGTTATGGGTTCAAGCAAAAGATTCCTGCATTGCAGCGGGTTGGACTAGATGACCCTCATGGTCCCTTCAAACTCACAATTCTGTGATTCTGTGATATCTGTGCAGTAGAAAATCCTGGCACCTGTTCCAGTCAGTTCATAATGTGTGCTAATCATTGACCCTACTGGGACTCAACCTTGTATTTTTTATTATTATTATTATTATTATTATTATTATTATTATTATTATTATTATTTATTTTATACCCTGCCCATCTGGGCTGAGTTTCCCCAGCCACTCTGGGTGGCTCCCAATCGAGTGTTAAAAACAATACAGCATTAAATATTAGAAACTTCCCTAAACAGGGCTGCCTTCAGATGTCTTTTAAAAATAAGATAGCTGCTTATTTCCTTGACATCTGATGGGAGGGCGTTCCACAGGGTGGGCACCACTACCGAGAAGGCCCTCTGTCTGGTTTCCTGTAACCTCACTTCTCGCAATGAGGGAACCGCCAGAAGGCCCTCGGCGCTGGACCTCAGTGTCCGGGTTGAACGATGGGGGTGGAGATGCTCCTTCAGGTATACAGGACCGAGGCCGTTTAGGGCTTTAAAGGTCAGCACCAAGACTGCTAGTGTGCCCTGGAACAAACCCAGCCGTTCCCTTGAAGAGAAAAATCTGTAGTGGTAGGCAAGCTTTCAGAGAAGCTTGTCTATTGTCCTGTTGTAATCTCTCTTGATCAGCTTCTGAAGAACCCACATTGCAACTTGGAAATCACAGTTGCAAGCTGTGACAGGTATGAAAATTGATTAAGCTTTGTATTATTTGTGCAATATAGTAAGCATGGTTGTTGTAAATATACAGGCCAGGATTCAAAGCTCTGCACCTGGTGTTTCACCTGCAGGCCAAACCTTTTCGCTGACAGTTGTGTCACCTGAAAAGCCACAAAGGGCTGAAGAAAAAATGGCCGTGTCATTCTACAAAGGGGATAGAATTTGGCTGGCATAACAGCAAGCCATTAACAATTTAGAATGGCCCAAGATATTCTGCTGCCTGAGATAAAGGACAAGATACAGCACCCGCCTCTCAACTGGATTCGCACCTGAATCTTCAGCAGTGGTGAGAAGACATCACCCTCCACCATAAGACCAGCAGGCTAGCTTAGTGGACACGGGGCAAGCTGCAGGGCACACAGCTTTGTCCTTTAGCAGAAGGGAAGGCCAGAGGGGGCTCATAAGAAATGTGGTTGGGACAGTGGCATCAATGCACCACCCCAGCATCTGGCGCCTGAGGCAGCTGCCTCACTCTGCCATAGGGCTGGCTGCATGGACAATCCAGAATTCATACTGCTATGAACTTCAGCCCATGTACTGTACTGACAGTCATGATAACCTTTTATAGGACTCAAAAACATGTTCATGCTAACAGCCTGGTTAGGAACTTTGAAGTTGGTCTTAAAGTGTTCAGTTATTTGCAGGATCTAGCCTACAGGTGGGTGGGTCTTCACTGGCAAGGATGCCGCACACAGAAAGATTCTCTCCACATTTTGTTTTGTTTTGTTTTGGTAACCTCTGTTGAGAACTTAGCTAGTTAAAAAGACTCTTGCATTGCATCCTCATGGCACTCCCTGAAAGGATCCACTCCGCAGTGCCCAATATAACATGGGCATCATTAAGTCAGTGTAGACTTTAATCATACCACATTTTTCCTGTTTAGATAAGATCTCAGAATTATTAATTGTGGAAGTGTGCTGAATGCAAGAGCAAATACTGCTTTAGCAGAGGCTTAGAAACATAAGTGTTGGACATTGCAGCAGACACAAAAATCAGCAAGTGGGCATAATTAGATTATAAGCCTCCAGATCAGAAACGGTGTCATTTTTGCTAAGTATGAAGAGTGAGGCACTCTCATCAACTTCCGAGACTGCAGTTCAGCGCACAATTACGCGGAATGCCATGTATTTTACTCCTGAGTAAACATGCATAGCACTGCCTTGCAAAATTGGTATATGAAGAAATCCTGACCCAGGAGCACACTGTGAATTGAGCCACTTACGCTTATGAAGAATTTGATCTACAAACTGATATTTTTATTATTAGGCATTTGAGGCAACCTATCACCTGTGACTTCTGGTCTTTGAGACTTTTTGGGACTGGGCCTATTGAGCTATAAAACACCCAGCTGACATGGTGCCTCTCAGGCTAGGAAGCTGACACTTGCTGGCTGTATGGTGAAGAGATTTGTTACTGAGAACACCCCACCACCCAGTAACCTTTCTTGCTTAGCTACACCTGCAGCAAAAACCAGCTCCTTGGCAAGGCCACGGAGGTTGCTGTGACTCTTTTCAGGACTGGACATTGCAACCTTCAAAGGGTGGTGTGCCCTTTTTTTAGTTTAGTTTTGTTTTTTTGTTTTTTTAAAAAAATAGGCCAATATGTAAAAGTGTGAAGTTGTATGAAAAGTTAATTTTTTGTTGGTGGAGATGCTAAGAACCGTTGTTTCACCTTCAAGTATGTGAGCTTGTTCTTGTGGATCCTGTCCCCTGCACCCTCATGGGAGAAAGGAGAGGGCTGGGTGTTGCATGCTAGGCTTGTAGATTTGTGTTTATCCCCCCCCCCCAGCTCTGGTTTTTGTAATGTGGAGTTAATGAGTGTTTTGTTGGCTAGCTGGCTGGCTGCAGTGTGATAGAGAAGTGGTTTCTGCTTTAGGGCGAGAACATGTTAGTGTAACCTGCTCTCTGTGTGAGAGAGGGAGAAGGAGTGTGTGCACCCTAGGGGTGTTTGTGTGTGTGTGTGTGTGTGTGTGTGAGAGAGAGAGAGAGAGAGAGAGAGGGAGGTTTGCCTTAATTGATGCCTTTTCTGTTTCTTGCTGCAGGGTTTGCTGGAGTTCCTAACACATATCCAGTGTGATTTATGGGTATTTTGTATGGTTTTGATTGATTTATTGTAGATTTCTTTTATATTAATGTGTTTTTCACTGCTTTGGGTGCCTTTTGCCCCAAAAGCGGTATATAAATAAGCCCGGGCATAGCATTCTCCTTCCACAAAGGGCACCTTATATGTCTATCTGAAGTTGAGTGTAATTTATTGCTAGGTTTAGTCATAAGAAAGGAGTTGTTACTGTGGCCAAATTAACAGTGGTAGGACTGGACTCTCGGGCTCTATTTTTAAATGTACACACGGAACTGTCTTGCTGAAAGTGGGCTTTAAAAAAAAAGCTGGGAAAGGGGGAAAGAGGGGGTACCTACGCTCTTAAACCTTCATTCTATGGAACACTGTGGACAGAATGCCACTACGTTGCATTTAGTAACTTAAATCCACAGCCCTTTTGCTTACACTGCGTTTTTTTTTTAACCCAAACAGGGATTTTGAGCCTATCCTATCAACAACAGTCTCTTTAAACTCATTACTGGTGGGTTAGCCGCTGCCTAAATTCCTCTTTATCCCACGAACAAAACTTCCAATATGCCTGGCAGAGATAGCGGGGACATCAGAGGTCAAACATGCCTTTGGTGTTCTCAAAAGTAGGGCAACGCTGGGCTCTATAGGGAGCTGGCAAAGAATGGTGTGGCCTTGTGTTGAGTGCTTTTATATTTTTTATTGTCACCTAAACAGATAGGCCTAAATTCAAAGGCCGTTGATCGGGTTAAAAAAATAAAAATAAAATAAATGTTTGACCAACTGTTAAGTCTTGATATTGGCTAAATACACTTAAGATCTCAAAAAGTGACTCGTTACTCTTTCTGGCTACGTCGGTGCTTCAGTAAACACACGCGGAGAGCCTTCTGACAAATTAAAGATAAAACCGTTGTGAGAGGAGGCTACATTTTTCTGAAGCCCTGGAGAGGAGTTGTTCGGAGGAAACTTTGATACAGATCGCTATGAACACGCCGCCCTCCAAGGCCACATCATGGTCCTCGTTCCTCCATTAGCTTAAACAGGCCAGCATCTATCTGACTCCAGCTCCTGACTGTCCTGTAGCAGGAATGCATTATTTATCTCTCTCTGTTATTTTCACAGATTTCTGGAGAGAGCGGGGCAAGGTAAAGGAATAATAATAATAAAAGAGAGAGAGAGAGAGAGAGCCTAGCCTATCCTCCCCCCCCCCGTCTCTCTCAAAAGCCCACGTTACTTTGATTGACAGCTCAGCCTCTCCACTCTCCTTCTCCCCGACCTTCCCATTTTCCCTGCCTGTCTGCCTGCTCCGCCGCCTCCCATTGGCTCGCTCGGAGGGGTCCTGCAGCTCCGCGAGGAAGCCTTCCCTAGCAAAGGCGGGGGGGGGGAGGAGAGGGAGAAGGGGGGAGGCGAGGCCTGCCAGCGCCGGCTTCCCATTGGCCTGATGTCACGGCCCCACGTTGGTTCCCGAGCAGGCGATTGGGCGCCCGCCCCTCCTCCCCCTCTCCGGGGGCGGGGCCAAGGGGCTGGTTAGCTGGAGGAGTGTGAAACCGCGTGTTAATGTAACCAGCGCGGGCGGATACTTTGTGTCCCGTTTATTGCGATCCCGCCGCCGAGCTGGGCTGCGCGTCCCGCGGAGTTTCCTTCTTGCGCGCCGAGCTGGTCTCCATGGAAGAGGAGAAAGCCTTGTGATTATTTGCGGCGGGACGACGAGGAGGAGGGCGATCGCCTGCTCCGCTTGGATGTTTCTTCTTCGAGGGATCCTGGGGAGAAGTTTGGCCCGGGATTGAGCGAGGCGGGCGGGCGGCCGGCCGGCGGGAGAGAAGCAGAGGCCGCGCGGGAAGGCGAGCGGGGATGCTGCCGCCGCCGCTCCGTCCTTTCCTGGCGGGGCTCTAGCGCCGAGGCCGCTCGGCGCCGTCCGATGCGCGGCGGGCCTACGGAGGCAGCCCGTCCCTTCCTTTCGGCCCCGTGCGCGGCGCCTGGCTGCGGGGAGAGGAAGCGAGGCTGAAGCGGCGCTGGTGGGGGCGGGCAGGCGGGGGGCGCTTTTCCCTTTGCCCCTCTCCGGGCGCGGCTGGATCCCCCGCTTCCTGGAGCCGCTTTGCTTGGCGCGCCCCATCCAGCACCGCAACCCCCCTTTCCGTCCCCGGGTCCCGGGCGCGCCCGGCCTCGAGTCTCCCTGCCGGCAGCCGCGTGGCCTTTTGTAGCGGGACGAGCCAGCCCTTCCGTCGGACTCGGACTCCCTTGGATTTTCCAGTTGCGAAGAGATCGCAGGAGTTTGGGGTCTTACAAGTGCACCGCGCAAGTTTGAAGCCGGGCGAGAGGAGGGAAAGAGGAGATTTCTTGGCTGGGGGGCGGGCGGGCGAGGAAGGCGCCCCGTCGGAGGAGGAGGAGCACGGGCGACCGCGACGAGAAGCGACCCCCTTGCCCGGCCAGGGCTCCCCTTCCCCGGTGACATTCCCCCCCCTCCAAAAGCTCACAACAAAGGAAGCGGCTGAAGCGAGGATGGTGCAGCTGAGCCGCGCGGCCGAGTAGGGGCTCCCGGTCCCGCTCCGCTCCCTCCGGCTGCCTTTGGTGCGCTTTCCCCCTCGGGATTTAAACTTCGGCCATTCAGCTGCGAAGGAGCAAAGCAGCAGCAGCAGCAGCCCGAGTCATGTTTCCGCAGAGCCGGCATCCCGTAAGTGGCCCCCCTCTCCCCGATTGCGTGTCTCCCCCCCCCCAAAGTGCGTGCAAGGTCGCTTCCCAGGCACGGGCCCCTCTCGGCCGCCTGCGAACTCTGCCCGTCCCGCCGGAGGAACTTGGCGGGCCCGCGCCTCGGCCCGCTCCCTCGGCCCGCCGAGCAGCGCCGGCTCCTTTGTTTATTCTGGGACTTGTTTGTCTACCAGCCGACAATGGCGGGGAGTGGGGGGGGGGTCTGCTGCTGCTGCTCTGGTCGATCTCCGCTTTCCAGCCCAACTGCGGGGCTAGATAAGAGAGACGGGCAGCCGGCGCTTCTCCCCCCCCCCCACTCCAAAGAACAACCTTGCCCATGAAACCTAGACGCCCCCGAAGTGTCTCCTGAGATGATGGTTCCTGCAGAGAGAGCATATTGCCTCTTGAGGATCTCCCAGAGCATTTTGCAAAACTGTTTTGAAAAGGAGGAGCAGACGGGTCTTCTGTCCCCCAGTAAAACATTTGAGCCCCCAGGTTGTTGGACATTGCCATTCAAATGGTGTGTCATGGACCCCCAATATATTATTCAAGTCAGCATCCTTAACCAGCAGGTTTTTAAAAGGTAGGGAAGAAGCACCAGGCAGGTGACCATGGAAAAATACTTTTGAATCTCCAAAAGGATATTTCTGTGCCAGGTAACTAAGCTGTGGCCCTCCAGAGGTTGCCGGACGCCCACTTGCCTCATCCCTGGGCTGATGGTGGGGCTTGGAGTCCAACATCATCTGCAAGGCCCTGTTTCCCCAGTGCTGCTTGAAGGCCCCCCCCCCACTTTTTAAGTGTCATGTGCCCCTGGCCACTGTCTCCTTGGGTTGTGCTCTGTAGTTGGACTTTAGCTGTAGAGATGACTTTGCGTCTTATCTACACAGATTCCTCCTAACTCTTTGTTTTCTTGCTCTTCCTCCAGACGCCACACCAGGCTGCAGGACAGCCTTTTAAGTTCACCATCCCAGAATCTCTAGACCGTATCAAGGAGGAGTTCCAGTTCCTTCAAGCTCAGTATCACAGGTGGGTGCGGCCTGGTCCCTTCTTCATTCCTGCCTTCCTGTGCTCTGTAGGCCACGTCTGATTTGGGGATTTCAAGCTGCTCCACAGCATGCTTGTTCAGTGGGGTGTGTTTTGCTTGTTCAAAATGTACTTTGTAGTTGTGCCCAGGTGGTGGCGTGTGGAGTCAGTTTAAGGCTGTCACTCACTTAAAAACAATGGTCAGAACCCCCCCCCCCCCCATTTTTTTTTGCATAGGCTCACCAGTTCAGACGAACGTAATGCACCCTCCCCCAGAATGTGCTTTCAGAACTACACAGGAACCGTCAATATTTGCTTTGGAAAGTTTTGAAAGAGACTGAGTTGACATTTGGTCAGCCAGTGTATTCTTGTCGTCATATTCCTGCATTCCACTACTAAATGGTTGAAACATCGATTTAAACTTCTGTTGTTTGGGAAACAGAGGCATTTGGATACTAGGAACTTGTCACCACTGCTAGTAAAGGGTTCAGTTTTTCCTGCCTTGACAAAATGGTGTTTGAACACTTACCCAGGCCGCTAATAATTTCATCATGTGCAAGTTCACTTAGAAGTAACTCCCACTAAGTGCAGTGAGACTCACTTCTTAGTAAATATGCAAAGCCAAAACAGCAGCTATGGTATTGGAAGTGATATGGTGTAAAAGTGAGGTAAGTCTACTGTATGCAAGTCCTAATGAAATCAGAAGGGCTTTTCCAAGCAAACATGTCCTAGACTTGGTTTGTTAGCGTACTATCTTAGTTTGTAACAAAACAAACACACACATACTGAGATCATGGTATTTAGCTTGAGGTTCATGTGTACACAGTTTTAACTCTTCTAACTCAAAAGATCAAGCCAATTCAGATAAGTAGTATTCCGAGACAGCAAAGTTTTAAGATAGTATGAGCTGATCAGGTATTCTAGCACACCACTGCAATTACCCTTTGAGAGAGAGAGAGAAGCAGCAAAACAGTTTGAGTTTCTAAAGGATTTATCTTGATGGCCTATAGACTTACATTTTGAATTAACACACTTTCATTGCAATCCCAAACATGGGAGAAGTAAGTTTCCATTTGGGGTTCATTGCATGTTAGAGTTTTGTGCTTACTTCAGAGGAAATTCAGTGGTGTTCGCTGGGACTTGCTTATAGATATGATTGCAGCTGGGTAGCCCAACCTCTCCACAGTAAATGTGCACAGAATCCTATTGTGGCTTTACTTTCATCTGAAAGGCATCAACTACTGGTGTAGTTAAGGATACATGTGATGCCATAATCTCTTAATGGCATCACTTAAATCACACTATGGTCCACCTTATAGGAGAAAAGCATGCATGGGTTTTAACTGATGTTAATTTTGAGAAGGGCCGGTACCTAGCTATCATTTAGGTGCTATTCGATTATGCAAATTCATACTGATTCATTTCTTGCTTAGTTTTTTAAACAGGTAACTTTATAGTGCAATACTAGGTGGAAATGTACTAATATTGAAGTAGTATAGTATAAATAGTATATAATTTCAGGTAGTTTTTGCTGTTTTAAAGTGATTGCTTAGAAAGAACATGTAAAGATGTAAACTGCTATAATTAATCTGAACTCTAGTGTTTTATCTTTGGGATAGATGTACTAACTTTCTTAATATTAACACTGGCAAGAAATCAGGAATTGTACTTCACTGCAGCCTCTACCAATCATAGATCCCTACTGGAACCATGGCTTCTATACATCATCTGAGTAAATGTGTGTTTAATTTGTTCTGAGTTGATATTATGTACTCTGCATATTTGAGCTTGATCTTCCATATTAAAGCAGTATGCTACAGTTTCTCTGTATTTACACTGTGATATATTATGACAGCTCTCCAAACAACTTTCTTTTCAGAATGCAAGCAATGGCAAATACTTGAATTGACATACTTAAAAATACCTGTGTCGTGGTTGGTTTGTTTTTTATTTCAAAAATATATTGTTCTCTTCCTAGCCTTAAGTTGGAATGTGAGAAGCTGGCAAGTGAAAAGACAGAAATGCAAAGGCACTACGTGATGGTAAATACAATACAATCTTGTCTCCTTATTTGTTTTGATGAAACACTGAAATTATAGCATTGGAATACCCCTTAGGAGGTCACCCAGCCTAGCCCTAGCCCCATGCTCAGTGAAAGATCTGCAGTGCAGGATGGAACTATTCCAGGCAGTGTCCTCTCTTTAAACAGCCCCAGCCAAGGAGAGAGCCCATGATCTACAGAGATAGACAGTCCCACAATTGAGCAGTTCTTCCTGTTTGGAAGTTTCTCCTTATGTTAAGTCAAAACCAGCTCGCTTACAATTCTGTCTATCACCTTTTGGAGTAGTAGATTGAACAAGCCTGCGCCATCAGCTTTGTAAGAGCATTGCTGCCTTTTGCATGATTCTAACACATTTTTTCCCTCTCTTTTTTCTAGTACTATGAAATGTCATATGGGTTAAATATTGAAATGCACAAACAGGTAAGAAATTGATATGATACATAATTGCAAAACTGCTAGAGTGCTGTGGTGCAAAATGATTGTAGTTTTAAAAAAACCATAGTGTATGTAGATGAACTCAAAGATGGGAGAAGGGGAATGGTGTAAGTATAATGCATAGCTTTTCTATAAACTACCAGTTGGCCATATGAGGGTTGGCATAAATACGAATGAGTTATGATTGCTACTCTGTTCTAAAAGAGTCTTCAAAAATATTTCAAGTTAAGTGCTTTCAAGGAAACCAATTTCTAGGAGAAAACTCCACGTTATAATCTTGGGTCTGCCTAACCAGTCTCTTATGTCCAAGCGCATATGTTGATGGTTGCTCAAATCCTAGCAATTTAAAAGCATGAAAAGATTAGTGACTTGGAAAGCTCTTGGTTATGACTGAGTTTGCAAGTTCCCATAAAATTCACACTTATGGCCACTATAATGGTGAATAAAAAGAGTATTGAAGTGGAACAAGGCACTAAGAACCTCATAAGAGAAGAAAAGCTAAATGATTGCTCAGCCCAAAGGACCTTCAATTGAGTAGTTATTGTCTGCCAAAGAAAGCATTAATGGCAGGGTGTAAGTATTCTGTAGATATGCTGACATCCACTTTTTCATCAAGATGCTGGTACAATAAGTCTTTTAGAAATCGATGGCCTCTTAAAAAAATTATCATTAGATGAAGTTGCACAGTTGGACACATTTCAAAGTGCAACAATACGATTCTTTCTTGATGTATATGTGCTATTTCATCTAAAACTCTTGTTTCATTAAATTAAAGAGCATGGCTGACCGGCTAGGGCACAGCAAAGAAATTGATTAGTTCAGGCTTCACATCTTCAGTATATTCAAAGGCTTCCATTAAGCAAGTGTGTTTCAGTGCTGAATTCTGCTTTGTAACTCTGAACTCTTTGATTTTTTTTGTCTGTAAAATCCATTGGATGTAAGAACATCGTATTTGGTAATGCGAAGTTATCACTGTGTCAAAGGTAGATGCTTTTTAGCTATAGAAAGTGCATTTGGTAATACATGTTTGCATTCAAAGTATTCATTCACATAACTACTCCGGCAGCTTTCAGTATTTGGATGTATTGCTGAATTTTAGGAAAAAGCAACAACACGCCTTTCCTGGATTCTCGCTCTTTATTTTGTTGCCTGTATTTCTTTTGAAACTACTCGTCTTGTGTTGATACAGATACTAAAGTTTCTCTTGGAAAAACAAAAATGTCTAAGCTGCTATTTGCTGACACCTTTTATTTAACAGAGGTCTAAATGCAGCCAGCTTGTTACAAATCATGGGCTTTGTGAGCTTAATTGGTAGTACTTTAACATTGTGACTGACATTAAATTATCTTCTGGTAGAGCAGAAGAAAATGTGTAATTTGGAGCAATGGATTGAAAACTGACTTCACTTTTTAAAGATTAAACCCCCTAAATTAAAGAGCCCTGGAGCTGAGGCCTCTGCTTTCGCCATAATGTGTGTATTTACTATAATAGCTTTGTTTTCTTTTATTTTATTTTAGCATGCATCTTATAGGCAGGGTGGTATTACCTGTGGCAGAGACTATATTTTAGGCTACAGTATAAATTGCCAACAAATCGCTTGCAAATTGGCAAGAAAATGTTTTAAGCCTTTTGTAGAAGTTTGCGTACTCCTTACATTGTATAGAGTGGTAGATAAACCAATAAAGAAACCCATGTTTCAGTTTCACAGACTGAAACCAATCCATACCCCAGCTAAGCAATCGCTTCTGAAAAATGAGAAGTTTGACTTCTCAAGTCTGTCCAAATCATCATCTTAAAAATTTGAAAAGTGCGGAGGAAACTCCCTGATCTTGAAACATGGACAGTATGTTCTTGGGCATTTGGTGGAGAGTAATCATAATTCTTATTAAAACTGGTGATGTGTAGCCCCTGGGGTCTAGCAAGGCTCAAATTGATGCTTTTTGCTGGCTGATCACCAGCATGGCCTAAGTGCTCATTATGTTGTAGAGAAGGCCTTCAGAGCTCTCATTACGTTTGACAGGAATTCTCTCTAGGGGGAAACTGGGCATTAGCTAGACTCCTGACAGGCTGAAATTATTCCTGCTTTATGGCTTATAACCAAATGCTTAGCAAGGCATCATCAGGGGACACAAAAGTTGTCACTTCTGACAACATCTTTTTCTATACATATATACTGAAAAATGCAATGATGGGGAAAGTTTTTCACTAAGCTCTAATGTTAATGGGATGGGGCCTGCATCTAGTGTGTTTTAATATGGTCCAGATATGTTTTTCTCCATGCCTTCCTGTGTTAACAAAGCCTGAATATAGTAAAACACTGCCGTTATCCAGACTGTCAATTCAAGGAGAAAAGTTATTTATTGCATACATTTGTAGTTTCTTTTCAGTGTTGTCAGTGTTCTCCCAGGATGGATTTCAGTGTCGTCATTCTGCTTGAGGAATAGTTTTCTTCCAATGTATGCCTCTGTAAATGGAAGAAGAGGGGAAGCAATATTCTGTGATTCCCCCTAAACCCCTTCCGTGCTGTACCAGAGCGTTCCTCAGCCACCTAGAACACACTTTATGAGGAACAGCAGGAGGAAGGAGGAATATGTGTAAATTCTCTCCCCTCCTCTTTAGCAGAGATTTCTGCAGGACCAGAAGCTGCAGGCAGTAGCAGAAAGGATCCCACCTGTATAATTGATGGATTTTATAAACTCACTCTTGACAATAAAAGGGTGGAGGCTAGTGGCCTGTGTCCTGTTGCCCAGCTTCCGCCATGTCCCCTCTTAGAAGTCATGGGGAGCTGATATGGGCAGCCACTATTACATCCCCACTGTGTGATTCTTTCATGGTCCTTCCATGCTGCCCATTTCAAGGGGCAGTGCTGGGGTTTCTGTATACACATGGTATGTAGCTAGCTCCTGTTCTTACAAATGTCAACTGCTTTAGCTAGGTTAGAGAAGTCAAGCCTCTACCTGTTACTCAGAAATGCCCCCCTCCTCTTGATTTCAGTGGGACTTGTTTCTCAGTGTGTGTAGGAATGCAGTCTCAATCTATTTTTAAGAGGTCTTAAAAAGGTACTTCATTCAGGCATATTTTGCCTAGTAAATCTAAACTGACACTGCACTTTAGCCTATAAAGGTAAAGGGACCCCTGACCGTTAGGTCCAGTCACAGACAACTCTGGCGTTGTGGCGCTCATCTCGCTTTATTAGCCGAGGGAGCCGGTGTACAGCTTCCAGGTCATGTGGCCAGCATGACTAAGCCGCTTCTGGCAAACCAGAGCAGCGCCTATACAACCAGCTTAATACCATGAAACATCTTCCATCCCCTCATTGGCTTGGATCCTGAGCTCTTTTTTTCATGAATCGGAATCTTTAGCTGGTACAAATATAGCAAAAAGGGTGTTTCCTTAGAAGATGGCATGTTTTGGCTATGTGGGATATTAGGACTAACCAGTGGCATAGCGTGGGTTGTCAGCATCTGGGGCAAGGCAAGTAATTTGCGCCCCCTAACCCGTGGATTTCGGTAGGGGCAGAGAGCTGCGAGTGTGAGCGCGCACACCCAAATGTTGCGCCCGGTGCGGCCGGCCCCCCCTGCATCCCCCACGCTACGCCACTGGGACTAACCACCTGGCTGACTTTGAGTGTTTTGCGGTTAACTGCACACTTTTTCATATGCAGCAACTAGGTTTTTCCCTAGCTTGCATTTGGAAGTACTAAGCTTGTACTCCATCGAAACCTGATGTAGATCATTCTAGGAAGCAAGCTGTAAAATGTATGAGTTTCATGCCAATAATTCATTTTTAAAAGAGTTGCTCATTATAGCAGTCAGGGTTAGCAGTGGTTACTGTGGTAAAGCTGGTGCCAAGTTGCAGAGTTTTCTTGAATATTATCAGCCACACAGGAAGCATTCTCTGTGTGTCATTCTCGCCAATCATGTCTGTTGGCCTTCAGAGTAAACCAGAAGGTAAACCTTCTCGTGTGTTAAAACCCAAATTGTTTAGGTGTAAGATTAGCCTTTGTTCAGTGGCAGTCGGCCAAAGAAAGATTGATCACTGCTGAACCCACTGACAGACTATATAAACTACTACAGTGTTTGAGTTCCAGCCATCCTAAAACTGACAGGTGGGCCTTTGTCTGCTTTGGGTAGATTGCTATGATCTTTCTGACCTGCCTTCAGGCAAGCTTGTCACTCTGCCCTTCTATGTTTTCTCCCCCTTTTCTGTCTGGCTTGTTGCCTTCTCACTTCCAAATAATTGCAACTTCAAAAACGGTGCATACTGCTAACAGCACTATTCTTCTCCTTCGTTTAAGGAAGCACTCATAAAGCTCTCTGTATGCAAGACTCTTGCTGCAAAAAATCTCTTCCTGATTGCTCATTAAATCATCAGTAGTGGATGTTGACAATAGTGGGTTAAACAGAGTGACAATTTAAGCAGTGGCGGACCTTGATTTCTCAAACTTCAGTGGCACTTTCTGCGGTGCCAAAATCTGCCCCCCACTTCTCGCCTTCCATTGGATATCTTAGTTGCAGCACCCCAGAAAATCTGCACCCAGTCTGGCTGCACCTTTTGCACTTTGCTAGATCTACCTTTCATTCAAGAGACATCCTTGGTTCTCTACACCTTTCTTAAGAGGCGTAGTAGTGTTCACCTAGTTCTCGCTGAGATAACGGGGGAAGGCTCACCTAGATATCAGTAAATATATCGAGTTTTCTACATGCAGGGAATTTGTTATGTAGGGAAGAGGATCAATCATGAGGATCCAGGCTCAGGCTATAATTAGAACATATTTAAAGATAATTTCTCCTTCCTTTGGCTGCTGCATTTTAATTGCTGTCATAAAATGTTGTCTGAATTTCTGCTGAATGCATTGATTCTCCATCTTTGTGGAATTAAGCTGAACATATTTTTTAAACACTGGTGTGCTGAAGAGCACATCCCAGTCTAGTTTGGCTCAGGGATTTAGACAGGCATTTGGCCACAGAGCCAAGGTTTCGGGGGGAGGGGGGGAATGCACATCTGGGCACTCCAATGGTGGGGAAAGGTGATGCAGAGGAATATTGAGAAAAGAGCAAGGGTTAAAATCTTGCCCCTCAACTGTTATTTCTCTGGAAACTAAAATTCCCAGCGCCACCACTCTTCAGCTGCTCAGTCCTTAACAGGACTTTTCACACACAAGAAGAGCTTGAAAAGTGAATCTCTTCTATTAAGCAATCCACTGCATAAATTCGGGGGGGGGGGGCAGCCACAGTAGAGGACAGCACCGCATTCCCCTTCCAAATGTTTGAGTTGGCTCTGAGAGAAACCTTCTCTTGAAATGTGTGACAGTTGGATGTTCCTTTTGTAACCTCAGCAATAGGTTTGGCTGGCAGTGTGTAAAGAGTTCTTACCTGCAGTCTGACTGTGGTTAATTGGGGCAATCTAAACAATTAAGACTGATTGGAAATGATGAAAAGTAGGACATGGCTGGTCTGCCATGGGCCATGCTTCTGGAGCAGTGACACAAACCTCTGGCTAAGTGGCAGCTCTTATGTCGTAAGGCTTTCAAAAATGATTGGACAGAAAATCAAGCCACACTGGATTGTTTCTTGTTCCGTTTCCAGCCTTTTGATATCTTGGGTAAACAGTCGGTCAAAGCAGCTTATGGAATAAGGTGACCAGTCAGTGTATTGACAAGAACAGACACAATAGAAAACTGCATTAGGAGGCAAGCCATTGGGATTTGCAGTAAATATATTACTGAACACAAGTGAATTGCCAATACTGCTTGTTTAGCAGTTTGCAAGGGCAATGGCAGTATGGATTTTTGAATTAGAAGGGAAGGACTGTTCTTTCTCTGTGCTGGAACATCTAGTGGATGGCTGAGAAGAAAATTGATTTAGGGAACAAAATGCTGCAACCTCTGTTTTGTGCCATGTGAAAGGCTTCTATGGATTAGTGAGTGGAAATACAAAGGTAGCTTTCAGTTTAGTAGAAAGAGAGCAGAGCACAAGGGGTCTTTGTTTGCTGCCTGGTCAAGATGGCATTCAGTTAAGCCTAGGAGATGTGGGGGTAAGACATATACCCCTCCCAGCTATTACAAGGACTTCTTTAGCTTATTTGGCTTTCTTTGAAATTGCCTGAAATAAGCTGGTTGTGTGAATGAGCTTCAGTGAGCACTGTCACCAATCTGTTGGTGGTGACAAGTTCAGTTTCGCATTGACAAGAGCAAAGTTCCACACTTTTTTTTTTAAAAAAGAAAATAATAACCCACAGTGGTTCTGTGAATAGGCTCGTAGAGTGATCCATGTATTGACATTGCTTCCCTTAGCCACCATGCACCTGTAACTTGCAGCCCAGTCAAATACATGTTTACTTAAAAGTAAACCTCACTGGTTTTAGCTGCAAGCAGCTATATGCATATGGTAGCAGGCTTAGGGTAACTTCATAGATGTTTGTTCTTTCAACAAGAAGTGATATTTGCAGATCAGACATAAGGCAGTGCCTTCATAATACTTTATATTACCCCAGCTACAGAATTGTTAAGTGCAAGCACTTCAACATTCAGTAGAGTGTCATAACTGACTGAGTCACTATATAGGTATTGGCACTTAGATTACCATTTTAAGCAAACTATCTTATCAATGGAAGAATGTGTTTTCGAGCTATAGCCGATAAACTATTATTTCTTGTGCCACCCGACTAACATTATGTCATAATGTTTTAATGGGCATCAGTTCTCTTCCGTCAGATGAATCAAAGATGACTGAGGATGTGAACAGGGTCAGAAAGGAATGAAACCTTCAATTAAATTCTTTATATAATATAGCATAGCGGATAGGCTAAAGGGCAGAGCACAGTTTAATGGCCCACCAATACCTTTAACAAATGTTACAAACATTGCTGAGCCAAGGTTTTGGGGTGCTTGTGGGCAAGGGACCTATCCCCTTTATTAGTGTGTTTTGGCAGAGTGTGTGATGCTGTGCTAGGGTAAGAGCATGTGACCCTTTAAAAAGGGGCTGACCGATTATCACTTCTCTGTAGGAGCTGCAAATTGTTATTTGACAACTAGGGTGAGAATTTAGTTCCTCTGCCTTCAACACCAACCCCAGTGTGAATGGGTGACCATGTTAGACTTTCATTGATGTTGGTGGAGTCCCAGATTAAATTTGGTTTCAATCTCGAAGCATCCCGGCTGCTAATGTTGTGCTGTGGTCTTTTGTATATGCACCTAGGGGATTCTTGGGATCAGTAACTGTTGAGAGTGCTTTGTGGGGGCTGATGTAGGTTGATGGCAGTGATAGATGTGGAATGCATGTGGGTATTGAGTGAGTGGAAACCAACTTTATGGATGTTGTTTTTTATGTGCTGTATTTAATTTTGTTTTTCTTTTCTTATCTGAAAAGTAGTATATTAATGAATGAAATGGGGGGATAGTACTATTGTACATCAGTACCAGTCATGAATATATAGTAAATTACACTTAAGCTTACTTGGGAGAAAGGGAGAAGGGGTACCATGTGTGAAAATAAGTGAACTTAGACTTGCTTCATATGCCTGCAGAGGTATTGTGTAAGTCATGTGACAACTTCAGAAATGTGCATAGAGGGAGAGCGAAAAACACACACGAATGTTGGGGATCCCCGGCTGGCCTGTTGAGGTGACAAAAGAGGCATGTGCATGTCTGCATTTGCCACGTGTGACATTACCCATAGTTTCCTGTATGGAAGTGAAACTTATTTTTGGAAACTAATCTGGTGTAATTTAGCCCTCACAAAGAGTAGAACACTCATGGCTTGAAAATAAATGAAAAGGTGAACAATTAACAGTACCACCCACAAGCCAGTTAGGAAAATTAAATCCACTGAATCAAATTGCTCTGGTTTTAACTGGATCAGAATAATGAACAAGGACAAGAGGAGCATAATACAATGAGTATCCCTTTTTGAGTTTGGCATCCACTCACATTAATGCCACCCAGACAAACACAAAGGCACATGCTAGTCAAAACGGTGGTAATCTCAATTTCTATGCTGGGTAGGGGCTGATAATGCTATTTTGCCATCCTGTTATGTGAATGCAGTCACTACATTGGATCTAAGGAGGCTGGGGAAGTTTGAAGTGATGTGTTGCTGTTGCAAATGTATCTAGACAGCACCTGATCAAAGCTCATTTGAAATGGATATGTATTCCTGTTTATCAGTTGAGTTTAATCTGTTTGGAGTAAGTTTTCCCACCCCTTTCTGTTGATGATAATATTGACGGTGACAGCACTGATAACTTGAAATGTAGTTGAAGGCCACCTTCTATGGCTTTTGTGTGTGTGATGGTTAATATGGCTGTAAATAGGAGATGAATGTGGCTACTTTTCTAAGTCTATTACTCAGGAGGCCTGTAAACTTGATTGGCTGTTACAATTCTAGCAGAATCATTCGATTTGAGAGCAATAGAGAGATAAGATATCCAATTACCCAAATGATTTGCAGGGCTAGCCAATGTTGTCATGGCGACGTGAGTTGGAACAAATTAAATTTTAAGCAATAAAAATAATCTTAAAGCACGTCTGGGAACAAGAACATTTGGCAGTGGCACTTACCTGAATTGAATCTTAGTTTGACATGCTGTTGTTTGACATTGATATACTGTGGGGGTTTAAACTTCTTGAAATGGCACATTGCCTCTTAATGTGTTGCTGTCACTGCCAAAATAAGAGACTAGCATATTTTAGCAGGATTTTTTCCCCTTAAAGGAGGCTAATAATGCATGTGTATTGGAGGGAGGGGGAATTAAGTAATGGTTGCATATGGCAGGATATTTAGGGAACTAGCAAGTTCAAATGTCTGAAATTCAAGACTTACCTACAGAAACATTGCAAATTGTATGAATGTTAAGAAGGATGCTAGATTATAAATAACTTGGCACCATTAAGCTAAGCAAAGTGATATATGAAGATAAGTTAAACTTAAGAAAAGACAAATTTTGGATAATTATTAGGCTAAATTTAAACTTTTAAGGTTTGAATAAATGATATTGAAAATTTGAGATACAACATTGGAAAATTAGATAATAAGAATGGAAATAAGGTGATAAATTGCTGGTTAGATATTTATAAATTAGGAACGCAGGAGCGGGAGATGTGAGGGAGTCCAAAGAAGTTAAGAAAATATGTCACGATATGTGTTATCTTGTTTTTTTTATTTGTATTGTAATTTATAAAAAAGAAAACTTTTAATAAATATTTATTAAAAAAACAAAACAAATGTCTGAATACTTAATTTCTAACTACTTCAACTTTGCCTACAGGTCCTGAAAAGTAAATGGGCTGTAGATACTACCAGCATGTTCAGCATTTCACTGTGACTTTAACTCTTTGGCTGTGCACATGTTGACTGCTTTTGTTTGACTTGAAGATACTTCTGAACATAGGAAACCTATAAAACAAACTGGCTTGGCTCAAGTGAGCACATACAGGAATTGGCTATTTATTCCTCTCCCAACCCAGCAACTGGAAACACTCCTCACTTGGTATCTTTTGCTCCAAATCATTGTGTCTCAACATTTTTTTTTTTAAGTTAAGAAAAGAGACTTTGAAAAATGGGAGTATTTCAGATAATAAAGAACAGCAATCGAAGTGTGTTCCAATTGTACAAAAGGCTCCCGTTTCCTTATTAATGTTCTATCAGGCTGAATCCTGGCTTGCAATGCTTTTTTTAAAAGAAAAAAAAAATCTAAGAACACCCTATAAAGAGCTTTTATCTTCATGTCTGTTAGACAGATGGAGACTAAAATTGGTCTGAGGTCAAGCCATTTGCTGCATACTCGCAGCCTTCGATTTTCCTCACCACAGATCATCTCAAATGATTCAGTAATGACCAAAAGTGCAGCCTTGACCTTTATTCCCTGGTGGATTACTGTTACACAGTGTAAATGGCAAGAAGAACATTTTGTTCATTCAGATGGAGTTTTCATGTCTATTTTCCCGGGTCTTCTATAGCATAAGCAAAGCATTAAGTCCATTTGGTTGCTGGTTCTGTGGCAAGCCTGAATGTATCATTTCAATTAGGTGATAATAGTGTCCTTTTTAACGATGATTTCTTTTTCCAATACCCTAGAGGGTCATACTGTATTTTTAAAATGATTGCTTTTATATGTACTTCTAGTAAAGAATTAACTCTTATGTTGGTGAACATTGGGGTTCTAATTGTCATTATTAGGTGTTGCTAACATGTTTCTGAATGTGCTCTATTGCCTTTTTTCCTCATAGTTTTTCTTCTAAGTGTTTTCTAAGATGTAATTCCAGCTCTACATTACTTGCATGCAAGGCACAATCAAGTACAGCCCAGAATGAGGTGGCACTTTTAGCCCTTATGCCAGGAGATCTTTAACAACTGTGCATTACATGGTTGCAACCAAGTGATACAGTCCCACAGAGCCTTTGAATGCCAATGGGAGCTACCACATTGGGCTCTCTATATAGGCCACCACATACTATACATGGTTGATTGCTGGGTGTGTGTTTTTATTTAAAAAAACCAAACCACCTGCTGTCAGAGGTGTGATTTCAACATAGGACTGCTCCAGTCTGTACCCTTGTTATGTCTTCACATGAGTAAGATATACACAGAGCTCCTGTTTTCAGCAGATGCACTATTTAGCAACTGGATTTGTTTGGAGATTATAAAGATTCGTATAGGAGTTAAAAGACTGCTTCCTCGATAAGCAGATGAGGTTTAGCCTTGTGGCAACCGCTAGATTCTGGGGTATTTTGTTTTTGTTTGTTCAAGGATGTTCAGAAGTCTTACCACATGTTGTGGTGAGTCAGATAAAATGTTCATTGGAGCAGGAGAAACTAGTTGATATCCCCATGAGTAAGACCTAATAAATGGCTGCAGCTGATTAATCTTATAAAATTAAGTAATAGCTGTGGAGCAGAAGTAAAATAATGATAATAATTAGACTTGGTTGTTGGTTTGCATTTGTCTTTCTTGGGAGACAATGGAGGAGCGTGCCTTTGGGGATGAAGTCAAGTTGTTGGAAGGTTGCAGCACCTGTTGTAGACACCAGTATGGGAGAGACATGTTTTGTTGCAGCTGGGGAAGATGGTGTCTGGTTGTGCTGGTCTACCATGGCCATTCTTCTCTCTGCATTCCTCCTCTGGCCACCGCTGTGACTCCATGACCTGACTGTCTCCAGACACTGCGGTCGTCTGCTAGGGGTTCCCACACGGCAGTGTTGATGTTGCCAGCCTTCACATCATGTTTGCAGACATCTTTGTAATACAGGGTTGGTCTGTCAATGGACCTGGTACTTGAAGCCAGCTCCCTGTAGAGCATGTCCTTGGGGATTCTGCCACCTTCCATTCTGTGTACATGACCAAGCCAGCAGAGATGTTGGCTTGGCAATTAGAATAGATGTTATTGAATTCTCTCTCTCTCTTTGCATTTGGTGCTTTTGCTGACGTGCCAGAATGTGGAAGGAAAAGGTTATGAAGTTTTGAGGCAGCTTTGAACTTGAAAGACGCAGAGGTAACAGGAAGTGTGACTTGCGCGTTTCTTCAGTGGTTGCTTCCCCTCAGATGATATGCAAAACTTACTCCCACATACTTTCAGTACATTGCTTAGTTGTGTGCCACCCCCACAATGCTGCCTGCTTCAGTTCCCCCCCTCCCTACTTTCGTGTGTAAATGTAAATTGGTCCCAAATGAGCAATTTGATACGTGATCACCATGGGCCAGCACTGCTTCTAATCCAAGGCAAACTGCAGTTTGGGTTTTGCAGCTAAAAGATTGCGCAACAGATCCCACAGCTAGATTGACTTCTTGGAAATTGCTTCCTAAGTTCCCAAGTTTTAGGTTTGTTTTCAAATGATTTCAGCATACAGAGGTGCCGACTTGTGCCCCATATTTTTTTGGGGGGTAGGGAATTATGTCACCCATGTGTGTGTGTGATGCTGATGCCTCTGCTTTCCAAGTCTACAATTCTATGATTCTGTGACTTTTGCATACCCTTGCCAGTAGGTGTGAAAAACAACCCAAAAGGATGTGTGGGGAAATGGTTGCAAAATGTGCCATGCACACTGTTGTTTATAAATAGGTAACAGCCATGCTGATCTGAAGTTCTCTCCAAGGTAGTTGAGCAATTACAAGCAAAGTGTTGTGTTCAAGGAGGAGAAAATGCATGAAGGAAATATTTTTTAGCCTCATGAGAAGTGGCTGTCAGATGTTGCATTGTAATTATGCAACAAAGATTTTATTAAGATGTTTTAGAAATTTCATACTTTTATAAGACCTATGCATGCATGCTCCATAATATACACATTTTGCTTCTTCACTAGCTGGGGATGAGAGTTTGATGATTTTAAGGTGGGTGGAAGGTAGATCAGGATCTACAGTCATACCTGGGAAGTGGAATGGAATCCATTCTGGAAGTTTGACTTCCGAAACGTTCAGAAACCAAGGCACGGCTTTCAATTGGTTTCCGATTGCACAGGCACGCCAGAAATAGCAGAAACCGCGCTGGACGTTTGGCTTTCCCTAAAAAGGTTGAAAACTGGAACACTCACTTCTGGTTTTAGATCGTTCGGGAGCCAGAACGTTCGCCTCTCAAGGCCTTCGGGAGCCGAGGTACAACTGTACTAATAGATCTCTGAGCTGTTTCCAGGAAATCTTCAATTTTTTGCTCCTAATTGTTTAATAATGACAAAAAAATGATTCCCCAACCCATCTGCTTGCTGAATCTAGTTAAAAACGAGCTAGATCCCACAAACCTGAAATCTGCACACCACTCATTTAAGTTAGAACTTCAAGATAGCTTTTATCACCTTGAGAAGAGAGAAAAACATAAATTCATGAGTTGGGTGAATGGGACTAGAATTTGTCACCCACATGCCTGTTCTGGCCAAGAGAATAAGTTTTATTGTGTCCCTACCCCCTCTTGTCTTCTAAAAACATATTTTGCTGCTTACATCAGGATAACCAGCCGCAGGTAAAAGAGCTTTTAATGGTGAGCTGCTTAATCACCATAATTGAGTTGCATTTTATGACAGTGAGAAAATCCAGTTCTCTCTGCATCTCTCCATTTCCTGTCCAGGCAGAATGTCTCCCACGTTTCAGGAAGTGCGGCCTGTTTCCTTTGGACTTCTTTTTATCACTTTAGGACTTGGCTGTCTAGGCAAAGAAAGTCCTCCTTCGTTGAGAGTTTACAATGATAAAATTATGGAGATTGGCGCGTATGTTCAGTGGCGTAGCGTGGGGGGTGCAGGGGGGGCGGCCGCACCGGGCGCAACATCTGGGGGTTAGGGTTAGGGGGCGCAAATCCACGGGTTAGGGGGCAGAAATTACTTGCCTTGCCCCGGGTGCTGACAACCCACGCTACGCCACTGCGTATGTTGATGAGAAGCTGTTTGTGATAGGAAAACATCCTGATTTTGGCGTTCAAACCCCCCAGAATGGAGGGCGAGACTTCTCAGCTGTTTGTCTTGGATTTGTTGTTTGTTGCTGCTAATGTACTACAGGGATCATTGGTTACGAAGAACATCTGTGATTCATTTTTCAAGATTTAAGAATCTGTTGTCGAACGGGAATCAAATTTTGCCAATCTTCCTCACACGCAAGATCATGCTTGGTCTGTGCATGTAGCAGAATGAAGTACCACTGTTGAATGTGTTTTGAGCTCCACTCTAGCACAGCAGGCAGAGGGTTGGTCTGGTGTTCAAACATGGCCCTCCAAACTTTTATGCTGGGTCCTTGGGCCATGACCTGGCTGGAGTATATCCTTGAACTGTGATAATGCTTCTTCCTTTGCCTGGTAGGAGTCTGGGGGTATGTTCATAGAAACCTCTTGCATTTTTTGCATGACTGGAGTGTAACAGGCTGTACGGAACTAAATGTCATATCCAATTCTCTGCCAAATTTGCATTTGGTCCCACTTACCACTGCTGTGGGCTGAAAGGGGTTCCTCGCCTAGGTTTAGAAGGTCATTCTCTTTCATATGGGCTATTTTTGTGTGGGGGGAAAAACATTTTAAACTGGGGTGCATTAAAAAGAAGGCTCCTTGGCCTGTTTGTGCAGTGCCACTTCAGGACTCCACTACCTCATTCTGCTGATGGCAAGCTTCATTGTTAAGCAAAATAATAGATTTGTGTGTGTATGCTACCCAACAGCAGTTGTAGGAAGCCAGCCAAGAGAGCGCATGGACCCTCCCTCTCTTCTGAGCTCTTAACTGCTCCACTTGTCAGGCAAAGAGCAAGGGTGGTCCAGTGCCAGCACTGGGCTTTGAGGGTAAAATAAAATACAAATAGCACCAGGTGCCAAGTGACACCTCCCTCTCTAGCACTGTTGGACAAGTGTCTTCTTGCATTCGTGGTAGTTTCACACTTAAGACGGCAACACACATAAAAGGCCCAGGCAAAGGTTTGCTTCTCAGAGGGCATAAATATAATTCCCAAGTGCTGCAAATACTCTGAGATACAAGTTTCTCTATGGGATCTTGCATTGTGCAGACATACCATAGATTATTAAGCAAAGTTTCCAGTTTGAACTTGGAAACACGTTAACTTTACACATAGTTTAAATATCCACTAACGAAAAACCAGTGACCTATAGAAACTTAGAAATTTAGGGAAGGGTTTGCTTAAAAAGGGTATCACACATTTTATCACACATTAGTAATCTGGTTAAATGTATTTGTTTCCTGCTGCAGAGCGTGTAGGAAAAATTGGGTGCAAATTTAATAATGGCCATTTTTTAGCTTATTTAAAAGCTGTTCCAAGTTGTGTGGGTAGGTGGGGGGGGGAGAGGCACTCAAGAACTAACATCTGACATAAGACAAGTACTGGTACTCGCAGCTAGCTACATTTTAGGTCAAAACACTTTTCATTTAATAAGAAGAACTTGCAGACACAGACTCAGAAGTGACAAAACAACTGCAGTCTTAACTGCACATTACACAATGCAGCTGAATTCCTTCATGTTGATTTTCCTGATGCTTCAAAAAGGAGGGCAGCACTTGAGTCTGGGGGCCAGCAAACCTGTCATTTGCAAATAAATCAAAAGGCCATCATTGCTGATAGCAAGGTCTAATGACTGCAGTTTCTGTGTACTCTTTGATAGGCCCCACACTCAAGCCTGCTATTAAAAATGAATGCATTCAAGAGGCCTTGCATTAAGAACATAAACAATTAAGGGCACTTGAGCTGCTCCACAGAAAGCTGCTGCCATACAAATGCGAGCGAGGGCTTTCATGTGCAGCACCGACCTCTGCAATCTGCTTTGCTAGGGAGCCAGAGAGAACGTGGGCAATTAGTGTTGGTGTATCTGCAAGGCCTTCCTTCTTTAATCCCCCATTGTTTTAACTGTCCTCTATATTTGCAGATCAGAAATCAAACGATAAGCTGTGTCAAACTGGTGACAGCTCAGAAGTCATGAATACTACATGAACTTTAGAGTCTGTGACAGCCTTTCCAGAGATTTAATACCATATATATTTTATAGCCCATCTCTGAAATATGGCTTATATTTTGATTGGCTGACTGGTTTTAGTTTGCTGCAACCTTTTTATTGTTCTTTTTTAAAAGTTGAATTCTGACTTCAGAGTATTTGTGGAATATGGTTTTTCTGGGTTTTTTTTAAAATTTATGCGAGCTTGTGGGTTGTGTGTCGAATTAAAGTCTGGAGTAGTTTGGCTTTCTGGTGAAGTTAACTGAACTAGCACCCTTCAGATGATAGGCAGAGGATAGGATGCTTAAAAGTTTCCTTTTAAGTACATTGGTACCTCTAGTTACAGACTCGATCTGTTCGGTGGTGCTCTTCGCACCCCAAAAAGTCTGTAACTAGAGTGCCGCTCCTGCGCACGAGCAGGGTGCGATAGAGTGCTTCTGCGCACACAGCAAAACCCGGAAGTATACACTTCTGGGTTTGCCGCGTTGGCAAGCCGAAAAGATACAACATGAACCTAACGCAACATGAGGTATGACTGTATGCTAATTGAACACTGCAGATGAAGACAGTAGCATAGGAATGAGAAGAGTATTCAGTTGTTTCCACTAAACAGGAACACAATACAAGAATACACTCCTACTTGAATCTAGGTAGAACTGTGGCTTCCAGTTGGTGGCAGGAGCACGTCTGAGCACACAATCTCCTTCTGGTGGCTTTGTGGAAGTGAAGGTGGTCATACCCAGCTTATTTCTCGCCTCATGGAGGCCTTCAGTAAACCGAGGAACATCAATGCTACTGGTTCCTCAGAATAGCCTCAAGCAAATGAGGAAAGTTGAAGTATGATATGGTAGGCCTCACATCATATGCTATAAAGCAGGATGGCCAGTTCATAGCCTCCAATTCTTCTAGCCTAAATTTGGGGCACACCCACCCCCTGGTGTGCTGCTGGCCATCTGCTCAAGCCAACTTTCGCCTCCCCATATGACCTTACCACCACCACCACCAGAGCAGCACACGGAAACACTGTTTGCCTTCCTGCTGGATTTATCTACTTGCACTTTTTGGCATGCTTTCGAACTGTTAGGCTGGCAGGAGCTGGGGCTGAGCAACAGGAGCTGACCCCGCCCAAGAGGCTCAGTGGTTTAGACCACGGCGCCACCTGCATCTCTTAGCAGCATCTTCTAGGAGGGATTAAAAGCTGGCAGAACACAACTGCATTATCTGGGCCATCCCTCATTACTCAAAAGTCCTAATTGTTAGCAGCCTTGAATGGTATAGTAAATAAGGAATGGTCTAATTTTTCAAAATAAATAAAGTGAAGTGCAGAAATTATGCAAAGGGGGTTATGCAAAGAGAGGCATTTGTGTGTGTGTAAAATCTCTTCCCTCCAATAAAGTTTAGTATGGTAACATAAGAATGTACATCAGAGTTCTATGCTTAACTTGGAATAAACAGTAATATTCTTTATTAGCCCTGTTGGTACCTTTGTGCACGTACAAATGTTGTGGGGTAAATATTACTGTTCCTTGGTGTGTTCACTCAAGGTTTTCCATCTCTTAAGTTTAAATTGTGGTAAGCTCTGATACATACGGATGGCATCTATGTTAAATATTTAGAAGTGATTCAGACATAGAGGTGTGAAGGCCCAGGAGAAATGTGCAGTTATCCAACCTAGATAATTTTTAACCCTGGTGAATATTGTGTATCTTTGAATTCCAGGTGAGCTAGGTTTCTGTTTCTCCAAAGATACCCTCTGCATTGTTGTCATTCACTCTTCCCCATTCTCAAGGAATCATCTGTATCCTGCACCCCTCTGCTTTATCTTAACCAGAGTTGAGGTGCTGAAACTGAACTAGCAATTTCCCTGAACTGAGAATTTGAGTACAACCTAGCCTCAAACTAAGCCAAAAACAATTCCCATACACTTCAGCCATAATTTCATAGGAGCACAGGAAGCTGTCTTTGTACTAAATCATACTTTTGCTCCATCTAGTTCAGAAATCATCACTGTCTGGCTGTGGTTTTCCAGGATGTAGGGGGCAAGGGACGTTCTCAGCACTCTCTAGACATGCTGGGAATTTTACTCGGAACTTTCTGTGTACAAAGCAGATGCTATATATCAGGGGTGGCCAACTCCCAAGAGACTGTGATCTACTCACAGAGTTCAGGTCAAAGTTGTTAATTGAGCTATAGAACTGACCATTCCACTTAGACTGGATTTAAAGTTTAATCTAGTACCTTCTAGGTCATGATGGTGCTTGACTTCAGATAAGGAAACCCCTCCTATGGATAAGAGTTTATTGGAAAATAGTGCTTAATTGATAAAGATACTTGCTACTAAAATATTGTTCTTTCCTTAAGTTTGATCAGATGGTTCCTTAAGACTTTGATCAGATGGTTGCCTCAACCACCACCCTAGTATTTTGAAGATGCTATTGTGGCAAATGTTTTCATATCCTATTCTGCGTGGCCAATAACATGGAAGAACAATGGATTTGTCAGTCTAAAGGGATTTAGCTCATGCTGGATTTTAACCAATGCTTTACTTGCTAATGAGCTACTTATAAAGAACAGATTTGTGCTCTAATATATGTAGATATGAGGTACTAGAGGCATTAACAGATGTCCTTCAACAGACTGAAACCTGCTCTGATTAATCACATACACTCTAGACTCCACCTAATGCTGGCCTACTTTAAATGTTCCTAATATTTGTACTTAATATGGTTTTTGTAAATGAACTAATATATAATGGCATGTTTTAATCTAAATATTTACTTTTCTCTATAGACAGAAATTGCCAAGAGATTGAATACAATCTGTGCACAAGTCATCCCATTTTTGTCTCAAGAAGTAAGTAAAATGGTTCAGCTGTTAAAAAGTGAAATTATGTTGCATCTTTGTTTTTAAATTAGCTAGTTTTTAAGATGTTAATTTTATCAAAATTCACAAGAGTGAGGAACATCTGTTGTAGCTGAAGAACGCAAGCCCCCTGTTAATTTGGAATAGCAGATGAGAGAAGAGGCGCACCAACTATATAACTGGTGAAATAGCTCAGTCACAAAATTATTCTTTCTAAGGCAGCTAACCATTTGCTAATTTCTGTGTAAATAAAAATGTCGGCGTTTAACGATAGCACGCTATACAATTTGAGTGGCATTTGTGAAATACAGTTCCTAGAAAAGTCTAATTATTATTATTATTATAGAAAGAGAATTCTGATACTATATTCATGCATAATTACACAAAGACACAAAAGAGGTATGACCATGTTGCTGGAAAGTTTGTTGAATTGTCATGGGAAAACCCTTTTTACTTTGCATGTAGGATTGTGCCATCTGACATAGTGGAGAACATAGAGGCTGGAATTGTTCAATCCTATTCTCTTTACATGCTGTATTTTTCGCTCCATAGGGCGCACCGGACCATAGGGCGCACCTAGTTTTTAGGGGGGAAATCAAGAAAAAAAATCTTATTCCCCCCCCCCAGCCCCAAAGAGCAGCGTACAGGCTGCACAACCTCTCCCAAAGGGGTTGCGCACGGCTATGGCACAAACCAAGGATGGATGGATCCCGCTCGGTGTTTTGGCTTCCTCTTTAGCCCTGCGCTAACTCTCCCTTCCGAGAGAGGCTGCGGGGCTAAAGAGAAAGCCATAGCCCCGTGCAGTCTCTCCCTGCCAGAGCGGCTGTGCGGAGCTATCCCTGAAGCCTGGAGAGCGAGAGGGGTTGGTGCACACCGACGCCTCTTGCTCTCCAGGCTTCAGCGAATGCTACGCACTCTTTAAAGGGGCCGCGCAGCTTCTGCTGGCTTTTCTAGGAGGTGGGAGAAGGGACTGATGTGGCCAGTTAGTCCCTTCTCCCTCCTGGGGAAAAGCCCCCAAGAGCGCACGGAGCTTGTGTGCGGCTCTTGGGGGCTTTTCCCGCCTGCCTCCCCCCTGCATTCGCTCCATAGGACGCACACACATTTCCCCTTGCTTTTTAGGAGGGAAAAAGTGCGTCCTATAGAGCGAAAAATACGGTACTTGATTGGTGGGTAGGAATGTAATGGTTATGCTGGTGCACTGGACACTAGTCTAGTGCTGCAGGCTATGTTGTTGAGCAAGCAGTTGCTGTTGCTGTTCCTGAATACAGCTTGCAGATTACAACCATATTGTCACCAAATATTTCTGAAACCACACAATTATAATGTGTATGTGATTAAAGATGTAGCATCCTGGAAGAGTTTATCAAAGTTGTTCGTAAGGTTCGTCCTCTCCTTGGCTGAGTTTGCATGTCACAATAAGCCTGGGTTGCTAGCTTATTGTGGTGTATTTGGGAATGAGCATTATGCTGCTTGATTACTTCCACGTTGCTCCTTCTCTGGCATGAATGGGAGAAACTAACCAGGAAGCTGCAATTAAGTGTGCCTCTCTGTGACATCTGGATGTAGGATGCTGGCTTGTTGCGCCCGGACAAGCCAGGATTGCTTGCCAACCTTCAACGTGGTTTTTGTTGCCTTATGAGGCCAAGCTCAACTGCAGTTTCCTGGCTTATGAAGCAAGAGTATGAATTAAGGCACCAATTGTTCCTGGAAAACCAGGAACCTAGGCTTATTGTGACATGTGAATTTGGCTTCTTGACCATTTATTTATTTACGGTGAACAGAGGGTATATGAAAATTGTCGGTCTCACTTATTGAAGAGTTGTAATAAGAAACCTGCTGTTTTTTAAAAAAATCAAAAGACATGTGCTTGCCTTTTCAAGTCTCATCCTTTCCTCTTTCCGCACAGAATGCCCATATATACTATCTTGCAGGGTGGCTTGGAAACACTCTGCCCCTTGATCAAATGCCTCTTTGCTCCAGCTTAGTTCAGTTAGGTTGGTTCTAACAATGGGAATGATATGTTTGTCTTTCCAGCATCAGCAACAAGTTGCTCAAGCAGTAGAACGTGCCAAACAAGTGACCATGGCTGAGCTGAATGCCATCATCGGGGTACGTGGCCTACCAGGTCTACCTCCTACAGTGTGTATAACCAGCTTTCCTTTCTTATTGCATTGGTAGTTTTTGATGTGTTAAATGTTTGATTTGTAATAGTTTTGATACTTAACGCTAGTTCTTCAGCATTATTTGTCTTGGCACCTGCATCTCTTCAAAATCTGGTAGAATTACTGAAAGCATAATATTGCCTGCTTGGGCCTCTGTATTTCCCCCCATATTTCTAGATTTCTGCTATTGATCTGTCTAGTTTGGAGTATGGGAATTAATAGGCTGCAAAAGCTTTCTCTTCTGAGTCTGCATCCAATATACTGAGGTTTATTCATAGTGTATGCGTCTGAGTTTTAGTTGCAAGTAACTTAACCGAGCAGCCGGAGTGGAGAGTGACATGGTCCACCATTTTCAACACACTGCAGACTTGTACTTGTTGAGGCAGGAGATGAAGAGTGGGTGACACTTTCTCCTTTTTTTTAAGCCTGAAAGACAAACTTTTGCAAAATTCCCTCTATTGAAATCAACCAAAGGGGGAATTAATTAAACCAGGTATGTCCAACCAAGTAGCATGTGATCTACAATCCAGTATCAAAAACTGGCAGTGATCTACCACCTTCCAAAGTCATGTTAGTTAGTTAAATCTATCTATCATCTATCTATCTTTATTTCACAGAAACAGTAGATATGTTTGGACATCATCACGACAGATCCCAATAGTTTTGTTAGATGGACAAGGAGCTAAACAAGTGAGAAAAGTCAAACTATATTTTTATATTAGTTTACACAGATATGAGGAGCCAGTCAGAGTGTACTGGGCTTCTCCATCTTTCCTCTACTGTTGCTTTAAATCACAGCTGACTTCCTGTCAGCATCCCCACGCACTTCCTCCACCTTGTCTTTCCCCTACTGTTGCGCTAAAGCCTTTCCCTCACTTAAACTCATCGAGCGCTAAGGGGACTTTCCCCCATGTGTTTTGTTCTTCGCCTTCCTCGCTGGTGAGCAAACGGGTAAGCAGGTATGGAGCTTTTTGTTTCCTGCCTCCACCATGTCCCCCTCACCCCACTGCCAGAGCTCTAATGCCTGAGAGTGCAGAGCGGGTGGCGGGGAAGACTCAGGCTTGCACGAGATTGGTGGCAGCAGCAGCTGCTGCTGTGTCCAAGACTGCAGAGAAAGGCTTTTCTTTCTCAGCCTTCGATCGATCAATATCTGTCCCAGGATCTCCAAGTCAATCGACGTCTTGGACATGCCTGAACTAAATCATCTCCAAGCTTGTGTAGGTGATGAGCCTGCTCCACAGGCCCCTTCATGCCGCTGTCCCACATCCACACACCCCATGAAACACACCATTTGTGGATATACAGCAATGATACTACCAATGGTAGATCCAAAGCTTTGGAGCTTTCTGCAGGAGTGGTCCATAGCAGACATGCCCACTGACCAGCAACTCTGAGGATTAGGATTGCTCTGTAACCTATTTTGCATTATTGAAGTTCATGGGCCATGACTTCATTTCCTAAGCCCTGCTGCCATACTCTAGAAATATCACTAATCTTTACTGCCCTTCTACAGTAAGTGGTCCTCCTTCTTCTTCTGATTTTATTCATATGCGAGGGCTTGAGCAGATTGAAATTATTCATTTATCAATTTATGTTAATTGCTTGTGAGAAGATGCCCTGCTGGTCTTTAGAGTTCCCTCAGACACTTTGTAATGATAATTAGACATGCTGCTGTATGGATTAACAGTGCCATAGTCCAATGACGTCTACAGACAATGGAACCAGTTAATCCATCTGTGCTTAAAATTACATCCCAACTGGAGATGGAAAAAAACATAAGAGGGAGGGAGGATTAAAAGAATGAGTCTCAGCTTGAAAACTCTCCTTTTATCAGTTTCTCAATTGTAGATCTGCTGTCACTTTGCCTGTGGTAAGCTATTGGCAGTCAATTAGGTGAAATAAACGGGGAGGGTGACCTTCATTTCCTTTTAATAGCTATTCCTCCCTGCAATGGGGAGTGTCAGTGGATTTTCAGCTTAAATTTTATTCAAGCTGCTTTATTACACTTGACAGATTAGCTTTGCATAAACATACCCCCCTTTTGAACCGAATCCTTGTTTCTCCCCCCTCCCATCCAATCAACTACTTAAAAAAATAATTAAGTCTCTATTTGTCTGATGTCTTAACAGACCCTGCTTGTCTAATAAATTCTTAATTTGAAAGTTCAGCTCAAAAGTTCATCTACCTAGTGTCTCAGTCTCTGTGTTTGTGTGTGTGTGTACATTGATTTAACAAACACCTCTGGTTAATGGGCACATTTTAAATAGTGGTTTCAAGTATACTTTCTGAGCTTTGTAGCAGACACAGAACAGTGCAAATACATTTCTTTCTTCTTCATCATCATCATCTTAGGAACCTTTTGACAATGGACCATGAAGCTTTTGTGGCATGTCTGGCTGGGTTTGTCTTTTTGCTACAAAGTGCCTGTCTACCTTGAGAAGGGCGTACAACTCTGACCCAAGCTCATTCTTTTACAAACTCCATTCAATTGACTACAAGTCGCACACTGCACTGAGTCCCTGCTTTGCGGCTCCAGCATAACATTTCTTGACAGTGTGTTGTTAAAGGACTCAGACTACCATTCTTTACCTTAATATGCTAACATAGTTTTAATCTGGGAACATTTGCTCTTTTTCTAAGTCCTCCAGCAGCTGTAATTTTGCTGGATGTGCAGTGCAATTCTGTGCATGTTTACTTGGAAATAAGCTCTGCTGATTTCTGTGTCGCTTACTCCTGAGTAAGTGTGTATAGGATTGCAGCCTTGAGGTATTAACATGTCACTGCCAGCGGAAATAAACTTCAGTTCTCAGTGAGTATTCATAAATACTACATTCATCCCTATCTAGCACAGTCAAACTCCCACATTCCACCCTTTCCCCCAATCTCAGCTTCTTGCATAGCTGATCTGACAATTCTATTATAGCCTGAAGAACAGTTGTGTGTGTGCTTGTGTGTGTGTGTATGCGCGCGTGCACACACACACACACACACACACACACTGGAAACCTCACTATTTTTCCCCCTTTACGTTTCCACCAAGTTGGTCCAAGAAGAGATCATCTCTCCCTTTGCCACATTTGTATACATCAATAATTATCCTATGCTGCACAATAAGTTTCATGCTCTGACATATGCTTGATTTGTTTGAAAGGGATTGTGTGCACTCTGGAAAATTGGAGTAGCATAAAATTGGGATGACAATTCAGTGGACCTTTGCTCCTCTTCATTGAACATGCACTGTGTCAGCCTGTCTCCCCAGAGGGGAGGAGGCATCAGGAGCCTGTCTGTTTCTGCAAGCAGCAGCTGCACTGAAAGTAAACGTGGCCCAGTTTGATAGCAGCTGTCAGTATTGTTCAGAGACCCAACTTAGTGTAAAAAAACAATAGCGGGGGGGGGGGCAGGGGCGCATGCTCTTAAACTGCAGTGTCTTTCAAGCTAATAAAAGAAATAGTAATTTAACGGTTTAGACGTCTATTGTGAGCGTGAAAGATCATGAAAGACTTCTTTTTAAAATGCAAATAAGGCTGGTGCATTCTCCAACATTTAGAAGCACAATCAAGTAGCCACTGGCTTAAGGGTGTTAAAAGAGGTTTCTGTTCCGTGAAAGTAGAAGCAGCAGAGGGGAAGGAGGAGAAGGAGCTTGGGTGGAAAGTTACCTATATTCCTAATAGGTGTTCTGTAAAGAGTTTACTGGGCATAGAGTCTGCAAACTTTATGCTTCTTGGCTTAAGAAATAGGCCGCGCTCCTTCACGTGAGATAATGGTGCCAAATCATTGCACATTAATGGAGCAGTAGAAGTAAGGGGAGGGGGGGTTTAGTGGGAAACAAACTGTTGAAATGAAAAAGCAGGCTGGGTCAGAGAGGCAGGCACATATAATGTGTGTTGTGGGGAGGAGAGATGCTAGGGGGAAGGAACAAAAGGAGCCCTCTACAAATGAGAACCTGTAAACCAGACATCTGCCTCTGCGTCTTGCTCCTGTCCGAATAGTACAATGTAATAGTCCTCTTCAGGCATTTATTTTCAAACTCCCTCCAATTGAAGAAAGTGCAATGGCCACTTCCCCCACCCCCAGCCAAGGCCCAGTCAGCATTAGCCTGAAGGGGGGATGCCTTACTCATGTGTAGGGTTTTTAAAAACAGAGATGGGAACCATTATGGTACCCTTATTTTCAGTATTTCAGCATGGTGTAGTTTTGTTTCATTTGGGGTTTGTTTTTTTTGCCTTGTAGTGAAGAGAATCTAGATTATGGCATGAAGGACTTAAATGGATTATCTTGGTATAATTTGAAGGGATTGGAAGAAGATAGTTAAGCAACAGGCTGGAAAATTAAAAGTTGTGCACGCCAGGAAATCTGAATGACACTGGTAGCAAATAAAACCACTTTACAAGATTGGTTCAGATTGGAAAAAAATTCTGTTTAAAAAATACTGCCACCTTGATGAATTATAGAAATATACCTAAGAGTGCAGCATGCAACACTCACAAGAAACAGGCAGCCTATGAGAGTGTTTTTAGTTTAGCTTGTTCAGAAAGAATTTAATACTAGCTAGGTATTGGGTTTCCTCCCTCCTCCTCCTCTCTGAGGTGTGCTGCTAATGGTTCTGTGAAATGTATCTCTAGGACTGACAGCACTTGTGAGACAGATTGAGTTGTCAGCCTCCAAAGGGCTTTCCATCATTGCATGAGGTGATTGACTAAAGGATTAGCAAGATGCGGGATTATTTTTCCTCTGCTTGGCTGTGGTTGCCAGCTATCTCTGAGATTGTAGTGTGTGAAGCTTAAGGGGATGAGGTTAACCTCTTGAGGGTTTATTATGAGCATGTAGTTAATCTTTAGAAAGCCTATAAATAACTAGGATGCATGTTTTTGTTGTAAAATAGAAATGTGGGCGCAAAGAGAAGTGAATTCAAAAGTGTAATTCTAGAACAGCTTAGCCTTGCATGATTTTTGGAATTGTCTGCACTGTGTGTTTAGTGTTGAGTGCTGTATTAGGGTTGGGGTGGGGTTGGTTGAGGGTATGGGAAGATAACAAGCTTCTGTTAGGGGATAGATGGAACAAGAGATTAAATCTTTAGTGTATATAGTGAGGCTTCCATTGGCTGAGACTCAGAACAAAATATATGATGTCTTTTGGGGGAACTACATTTCTGAAGTATGCAAAAAACCTGAATTTAGTGTGTTGGGGGGGGGGAAATACTCTGCTGTTACCCCTTATCCCCTTTTAAATGTGGACCTATGTTTATCACATCACAGATAAAGCTGTACCTCTTGATGGATGATGTGAGTGTGAGCTTTTTTAAAAGAAAAAGTTGTGAAGTACTTTACCAGGCAGATTTTTGGACTGGAGTACAGACACATGAGAAATTCATCCAGGCAGCTAAAAAGCCTGCCACGCATTTTGCACCAGAGTTTCCATTCCACCCTCGTTCCCAAGTATTTCCTAATTTGTTTTCAAACATATGGTGCTGTGTTCCTATTCCCTGTTCCAGCCCTTTTTCCAAGAAATGAAAGTTTCAGATGCATTTGTTGTAAATTTTGTAAATCTGGTTTGCTAAACATACTTGACAACATATACGGTGAGGTTCTGGTTTCCTTCCTTGGTTTTCCTATCCTTTTCCCACAGAAGAGAACTTTTTTTTTTTGGGGGGGGGAGATCCCCTGAAGACTTAAGCCCTGCCCGACTCTAAGAGTCATTCTGGTTCCAACACAGTAAAAAGCAAACATTTAGTTATGAATGTTTAACTTAGTTACTGTTTCTTAATTCTAGCCAAATGAACTGGTATACTGAGACCCTTTAGGCTGTGTCTGTCAATGGTGACAGCCACAGAGAGAGACCCATTAACAGTCTAGGTTACGTGATCCCTCTTTGGTTTTGCTGGTTGGAAGCATGTCATGGCTAAAATTGTAGTTGTAGCTGGTGATCCCTGAAATGTAACTTAAAGCTTGAAAATTTGAAGGAAGGCATTATTCACACACACACACACACACACACACACACACACACTATTTTTGCTCCTTGCCTGGAATTGGGCTTTGTTTGGAAAAGCAAATCTGCACCCCACCTGTTGCTTTACCTGCAACAATGACTCTAGAGGAGGGACCAGGAGACTGAAATGTGTGTGAGAATTTTGCAGTTCCACTTCCTTGGCCACCCTACTTACCACGCCCTAACTCAAACCTGACAAGTCTGTAGTTGCATATAAACTAAGTGTATGGCCCAATTTTATTTTATTTTTAAAATGTAACTTAATCATGTGAATCTTAATTGACTGACTTTTAGCTCTGTAAAAAAAATGAATAATGGCTATGAAAAAGAAGTACATTTCGCCTTTGAGATTTATCCATGCTTCATCACAGAGGCAGTCTCTCCTTTGTTTGAAAAAAGAGGCATGCTTCATAGGAAGATGCCATCTGCAACCAACATTTTTACAAGAGCCTGTCATGTTTGTAGACCAACCAGTTAATCAAATCACCGTGTCTTTTGCACCATAAAATTCACTTTTTTCCTCCTAGAAAGTAAGGGGAAATGTCTGTGCGTGTTATGGAGCGAATGCCTGCGGGGGGGGGGGGATCTGCTGCAGTCATGAGCAGAGGATCCATGGTTCCCCTTCCTTCCCTCCTCCGTGGTTACAAAGCATGGATCCACATGGATCCTCAGGATTTTTGCATTGGGCTACTCCAAACTCACTGTCAGATCACATGTCTGTGGCCACAGCATGAACCACAAAAATCATATATCCACTATTTCGTTTAGATTTTTTCCCCCCTTGTTTTCCTCCTCTAAAAACTATGTGCGTGTTATGGTCTGGTGCGTGTTATAGAGCGAAAAATACGGTAGTTCCATTTAAACGTTTCAACCCCAGTGTAAAAGTATATATCAGGCATGGCCCTCCAGATGTTTTGGGACTACAATTCCCATTATTCCTGACCACCGGTCCTGTTAGCTAGGGAAGATGGGAGTTGTAGTCCCAAAACATCTGGAGGGCCGAGTTTGGCCATGCCTGGTGTACATAAGACTAGCACTGCCAAAAAAATATATATGAGGAAGTAATGCAGTCCTTAGCCATGGTTGCGCTTTGCTTCTTGACAAGTGTGTACCTCATTTAAGGCATCATTCCACTCCCCTTTTCATTACTGGCATCTTTCTATTTAATGATGAACTTGCAGCATTGCAGTTGCTGTAGGCACAATGTTAAATTTGAAGACTAAATGGGAGAAGAGCACTACCTATTAACATCCTTGATAATGAGGAAAAAATGGACCCAGTATTTAAGATGGAATGCTGGAGGGGTGGGGAGTGGGGAGAAGGGAGACGGAGCTCATTGTTAGAGAAGATGTTTTGCATTCAGAAGGTTTCTTGTTACGCCTCTGGAATCTCCAATGGAAAAGGATCAAATGATAGGTGATGGAAAAGAGTTCACGAAGGCCGAGACTCTGGAGAGCTGTTGCCAGCCAGAGTGGGCAATACTAAGCTAAATGGGCTAATCCAACTCCAGTAAAAGGCAGTTTCCTATGTTCTTATACATATTTTCTCTTAATGAAAAGAGATATCTATTGTGTGTGTTTTTTTAGAAAGGCTAAATGAATGTTGCCATTGGTGAGACATTAGTTCACTTAAACTATGGATTAGTGTGCATGAGCACAGGGGCGGACTTGGTAATGGCTTTCTGAGCAAGAACAAAATTTGGTGCCCCCCCACAAATATTATTTTCACATTAATTCCTTATTTATTTATTATTTTGCATCCCCTTGGCTTGGTGCCCATATCAGTAGGCTTGCCATATTTCTAGAAGTCAAATTCAAAGGTTGTTGAGCTTTTTTTTAGGCAGTCAACCTAAAATTCCCGGACATTTTGCCACTGGTGCTATTTTGAGCTGGGCAAAGGCTCTTGCTTCTGCATGCGCTTATGGTTTGTCACAAACCCTGGCCAGTTTCAAATGCAACCAGCTATAAACTATGGGTTATGAAATGGGCTTGTTAAAACATGTCTGCTAGTATATCTAGTGTTTAGCATGCTGTGCCTTGTTAGAATGCATTTAGGATTCTCATTGAGAAATATTGTTGTAAATATCCTTTTTACAGCAGTTGTAATATGAAATGCTTGTCCTCGCAATAACTCTTGCCTAGCTTTTTAATGTTGGGGTGACTGTAGCCGAGCTCATGACTTGTCCAAAGCCACCTATTGAGTCTTTGATTGCTCAGTGTTTTTATAAACCGAGCTCTCTTAAGTCCTAAATTTCATTAGCTGTCCAAATGCCCCATCTTCAAATTTTAAATGATAAATAAAATGGAAAATTAGGTCTGTTCATCTGAAATTCTTGATCTAAGGTACATAGAAGAAGGGGGGGGGGATTTCTTCTATATTCTCCAGGTTCAAGTTCCTCTTAAACTTGATACTGAACTCCTGTTTAGACTTATAATAGACTGTTGCAACCATTTTGCTTTTTAAATCAAATTGTAACTACTAACCTGAAATGAAGGGGGCAGTTGGAGATTGGCATGTTGGTGCCACAGGATGTGTCCAACACAGGACCTGGTAGTGCTCTCAGCTTTGGGGAATATCTGCTTGCATTAGAGAACTTACAAACATAAGTAATTTTATCACATTTTAGAAATGAGAGGATTTGGATCGGCCTTCAAGTAGACTAAGCTGCAAGGTTTAGAATATTTCCAAGTAAATCTCAGATGTAACGTACTGAGGATAACAGTAATCAAAGTGAACTTTTCATTCAGACCAACCATCTGTCCTGTCAAGTATTTAATGCAGGAGTTAGTTTTTAAGTGTGGTTGGGAGGAAGAGGAGCAATAGGGAACATCTATAAATGCTGGGTGCTGAAATGCATTTGGAAGGTAACACTCCCAGCTGATATGTTTTGCACAGGAAATACTCCTAGTGGAAGCTGCGGTGGAGACTTATTTTAGACCAGACTATCCAAGTCACCACTTTTAAAAAATGAATCACGCAACACAGTAGTAGTGGAAATTAGTTTTTTGGGTTGAGTAGGAGGAATGTGTGCAAACTGTATAGTTTTGCCTGCACTAATTTTGTTAATACGGGGGTGGATTTGGAGAGGTGCCAGATGTCTTCAAGCGTCTAGACTGCACAAATCTCCTGTTAGTCAGGCTGTAGATTAAATTACAGGGCTCAGTTCTGTAATACAAAGGAGGATCGATATCTGAGGAAATATTCTAGCAGTTGTGAAACCTGGTATGGGGCGATTATTTGAAGCAGGTTGAAGTAGTGTGGGCTTTGAGAACTGGAAGTAGAAATGAGTTCAGTTGGCTAACCAGTTCTCCTTTTCTTTCATCCCTCCCAATGGTCTACGTGCCGCTGCTTCTGCCTGGAAATACCCCACAAATAACAGCAACAGCAGTTGCAGGCTCAACACCTCTCACACGGCCATGGACCCCCAGTGCCTCTAACCCCTCACCCGTCAGGACTTCAGCCTCCTGGGATTCCTCCGCTTGGCAGCAGCGCTGGCCTCCTTGCCCTCTCCAGTGCTCTAGGTGGGCAGTCTCACTTGGCAATAAAAGATGACAAGAAACACCATGATGCAGACCACCACAGAGGTGAGAGGCATGGAAAGCCCGATTAGGACATTGCAGGGTGCATCTTTGCACCTTGCTGCAAATGGCAGGCATCTCTAAAGAAATTGCGCTTATGTTGAGCGAAAGCCGAGAGCAAACTGGTTGCCAAACGTTTAAGAATGGCACTCTGCATTTATACCACTGAAGCAAAATTCAGCTTGAAGTTTTCAGTCTTTGAAGCTGGGAGATCGCTAAGGATCCCTTGCTTTTATGAAGTGCAGGACATTTTGACATCCTGACAGATGCTTAGTTGTAACCTCAGTGGTCCGCACAATATTGTGGAAAATTGTTAAAACAGAATAAATGGGTAATTTTATCTTTTTTGATTAAAGAAAGTGATCTTTAATGGGAAGAGTCCTGGGGAGGGTGGGCAAATGACGGAGTCAAATTTTGAGGTGAATGTGTTGAAATGAAAGTTTTAGAGCATTAAAGCTGTTTTGTAGGTTTGTTTAGGACACCTTTAAATATTGGGCAAAATTGCACTTGAATAATTTTTGAAAAAGAAAAAAGTAATTTATTCTGTCATGGAAAGAACTAGGCTTTCTGTATGGTTAAACTGTAAATCATGTTTACAAAATGTAATTTTCAGGAAATCACTGTATTAGGAATGTGCAATGACTTATATTAATAAAAGCCATTTTAAAACTGTTCGCGGCTTGTGTTCTAATTTTCACCCCTTTTTTATTTCTGTTCTTGCCTCTGTGTCTGAACGGGCATGTCTGTGCATTTCTTGGTTACTACGGGAACAGACAGAGATGCGGGCACAGTAAGTACCAATATTCCTGCTAACATTAACATTTTTCAGTTACTACAGTAGTAGATAGCCAGATATTCACATTTTCTTCCCTGTAGGGCTTACTTGCTACATCTCTCCTAGTTTAGATAATGGGCATAGTGTCTGTGGTATGAATACTGCAGTGCTTTGTTGGAATAATAAAAATAAAAATAAAATTTCTATTGAACAGCTTTTGTAGCTGCTCTGATAATATCCCTACAAACTAATCTGGTTTTGGATAGCAACTGCTCAAGCCTGCATTAATTGCATTACATATGTGTGTACTTGTGAAAACAGGTGAGATTAAAAACTTGCACATTAGCCATACCAGGGATTTGTAGTTTTTCTAACTTTGTTTTCATATACATATGTGTTAAGTATCTGATTAGCATATCAGATGTTTCATATCTAATCTGCCTTTCCTTTTGTGATTAGTATATCAGACATTTCCCATCTAATCTGTCTTGTACTTGGAATGTATTGCTAGTGTCACTCTTAGGCTTTTCAAAAAAAAGTGTTCTATTGATTTTAAAAACCACTTACTCACCCTTACATGGTTCATCAGAGAACTTTTTTGTTGGTATCAGGGGCGGTATCAGGGGCCACCATGATTCTTTGGCCATGTATACGCCTAATTTAGACAATATCTCTGTCGTGCAGCATATCTGTACTACAATCAGTGCCATTAGATAGCATTTTTTAAAATAAATTTTTATTTGATTTTGGGATGTCCCTTGAAACTAGATTTTCCAGGGTTTTCACACATTCAAAACTGTTTTGTAAGATGTGAAAGGAATGTCTTTCTCATCCCCTCTCATATTTTTCCAGTTTATTCCACACTAGAGTGCAGGAACTTCAAAAGTGCATTAGAGTATTAGAAGTACAAATTCTGTTGGGGTTGCTTATGACTTTCCTCCGGATACTTGAAAGTCTTGAGAAGTCATTTGGGATATCTGCTGAAGTTGTGAGGTCATCTTTAGTTCGTTACATTCCCCAAGAAATATAACTGGGTTGCTTTAACCTTTCCATGTGTGTCATTGAGCCATCTAAAGATTCGTGCCATTTGCTTCAAAGCCTTGGGCAAAGGTGGAAGAGCAAACATGTTGCCCACAATAGCAGGGCTAGATCAGGAGTGCAAGACACTGTGTGCAGGAGGCGAGGGAGCATTGTCACAGGGTCAGGATGCATCCCAGAAGCACGTCCATCCCTGTGAAGTTGTAGAGGGTACTGTGTTTCATTTGCAGTTGAAAGAAACTGCTGCTCGTTTTTGGTTAAAAAAAAAAAATCCTTTGCAGTATAGTGGACACTTGGGTTGCGAACTTGATCCATGCGGGATGCATGTTTGCAACCCACAGTGGCACACCTGCACACACACGGGTTGTGATTCGGCGCTTCTGCGCACATGCGACCGCCGAAACCCGGAAGTAATCCGTTCCGGTACTTCCAGGTTTTGGTAGTCCGTAACACGGGTGGTGCTGTGGGTTAAACTACAGAGCTAGGACTTGCCAATCAGAAGGTCGGCGGTTCGAATCCCCGCGACGGAGTGGGCTCCCGTTGCTCAGTCCCTGCTCCTGCCCAACTAGCAGTTTGAAAGCACGTCAAAGTGCAAGTAGATAAATAGGTACCGCTCTGGTGGGAAGGTAAACGGTGTTTCCGTGCGCTGCTCTGGTTCGTCAGAAGTGGCTTAGTCCTGCTGGCCACATGACCCAGAAGCTGTACGCCGGCTCCCTCGGCCAATAAAGCGAGATGAGCGCCACAACCCCAAAGTTGGTCGCAACTGGACTTAACAGTCAGGGGTCCCTTTACCTTTACCTAATCCGAAAAAACACAACCTGAAGCGTCTGTACATTCTTATTTTACTTATCACCCTCAGTGTATGTTGCGCTGTCCTTAGTCTACTTGTATGTTTCAGCTGCTCAGACACAACACTGATGTAAGAACTCTTCTCCAACTTCCTCTCCTAGCTATGAGATGCTTACCTTCATTTGTGGGCAGTGCATGTCATAGAGCAGGGGTCAGCAAACTAAGGCCTGATGTCTCCACGACCCAGGCCAGTGGCATGGACTCTGTGCCCCGCCGATACAGAGGATGACACCATTGCTACCGAAGGCGAGGCAGCGGCGGCGTGAGTGGTGTCAGGGGCGGGGTTGGGGTTCCTTTGGGAGAGGGTGGGTCTGGCTCTCCACAAGGTCTGAGGGACAGTGGACCAGACCCCTCTTGAAAAAGTTTGCTGACCCCTGTCATAGAGGTTTAGGATCTAATTTCAGTCCTTTTACTTTTTCTTCTTCCACTAGCTTCTTCAAAGCGTAATACCTCTTCACTGTATATTAAAGGGGTCACTTTTTAATCTTTCATAAGTGTGTCCTATAAAACATAGCCTGGATTCTGAGTCCCACCAGCAGGCAGGGTGAATGATTGGTCCAGTTTCTCTATTCCCCCTGCTGTTTCTTTCCCCCAAAAAGCTATTCCAAAGGACTGTTCTTTCCCAGAACAGTCTGGGAAAGAAGTCAGTGAAATATTTGCTAGTGTCCTATATAAGTTGGTTACTTAGAAGTTCTGTGCTTCCATGAGCGTTTGCGCAGGCAGAAAAAACTAAATCTTGGATTTAGTTACTTCTCTTCTACAGAACTCTAGCACAGGGTGTAACACAGTTCCTCCACCCACACGTGGAAGGACACTTTGAATTCAACCAAATACATTATTTCTTGCCATTTTAAAAAGTATATTGGAATGGGAATCAGATTGCTTCAGCAATAAAGAAGGTTTATGCTCACAAGTGTGAGCAAAAAACAAACTCTGCTTAATTGGAGAATGTAAAGCAAATGTACTCTGTATTCTCTAATAATACCTCAAATATTACCTTGGTGTTCATCTCTGCATGGCAGACATTTTATTCCACTGTAAGTATGCTGATTTACTCTTCCTGCCATCACACTTTTGGAGCTGTTCCTGAAAAAGAGAGGAGGTGGGGTTTCCTGATTTAGCTGCAAGTATATATTATAGTGGACAGTAAGAACCATTGCAGGACCTGGACTGTCAAACTGCTGGAGTAGTTTTTCCTATCTGGCTAGGAACTACATTTCTGGGTGCATTGAAGGGAATCCTAATAGACACCCCCTACAACAGGACCAATAAACTTGGTACATCATACCAAGACATAATTTAGCACAATGAAAATGAGCTGCAGTGAACCCTGGGCTCACACAGCCTCTCATCTCCCCGGAGCAGCTGCAAGGAGGAGTTGGGAACTTTCACCTAAACAGCCTTGGCCCAGTATACCGGAAGGAGCGTCTCCAACTCCATCGTTCTGCCTGACACTGAGGTCCAGCTCCGAGGGTCTTCTGGTGGTTCCCTCGCTGCAAGATGTGAGGTTACAGGGAACAAGACAGAGGGCCTTCTAGGTAGCGGTGCCCGCCCTGTGGAACACCCTCCCATCAGATGTCAAGGAAATAAACAACTATCTGACTTTTAGAAGACACCTGAAGGCAGCCCTGTTTAGGGAAGTTTTTCATGTTTGGTGTTTTATCATGTTTTTTGATATTCTGTTGGGAGCCACCCAGAGTAGCTGGGGAAACCCAACCAGATGGGCAGGCTATAAATATTTAGTTAGTTAGTTAGTTAGTTAGTTAGTTAGTTAGTTAGTTAGTTAGTTTTCTATTAACCACAGTTTAGCTTTGCATCCAAATCTGAAACCATGGTTGCCATTAACCATGATTTGTTTAATCAAACCACTTTGGTGACTCATCTTTTAAAGTTGGTTTGGGCAACAGATCATTGGTTTGGGCAAACAAATCATTGGTTTGGGCAAACAAATCATTGGTTTGGGCAACAGAAAAATAAATGATTAAAAATGGTTGTGTCTAAACTCCTTGCAGCTGCATCAGAAGAAGAGATTAGAGGGACAAGCATGTGAACCTGAGACTTTCTGCAGCTCATTTCTGTTTTGCTGACTTTGGTTTAGTGTGGCATCTGAATATGGCCCTACAAGCCATGAACTCTGCCAAAGATGAAATATGGAACCTTCTTAATTGCTTCCCCTAACAGTCTCAGATTCCATGCAAGCTTGGCTCCCAATCTGTTCAGGATAATATGCTCCAGTTGTACCAGCATCAAATGATGACTGACACCCTTCCCTTCATCATTAACTACTGCCCCTCATAGTTCGATAGTTCGGGGGCTGGGGGTTTACAGTACCAACATTCCTGTCCTTTATTATCTGCTTCTGAAGCCCAACAGACATGCCTGCCTATAAAGGAAATAAGATTTCCCTCTTCCATGTGCTTGCCATTTCAGCTGTGGCCCTACAATTGTGGGTTGCAATTGCATGCAATGTCAGACAAACGCCAAACTCTGCATGTCTGAAACAGGCCTTAAGGTCCAACTGCCTTCAGCCACAAGGTCGCTCTGAGTTGCAGAACTCCCCAATTTTATTCCCTGATTTTGATAATGATTCCTGATTCTGTTGGATATATGTTGGTCTTTTGGCTTTTCATAATAGTTTTTAATACATTTTGAGGCGTTTTATGATATTTTGTGGTTTTAATTTTTTTTATGTTTAAGTGGCTTGTTGTTTGGCAAAAAATTTTTGCTTTAAAAGCAGCATGCAAACTCATTAAATAAACGTGGACTTTAGCCTAGAGCAAGCTTCCTCAACCTCGGCCCTCCAGATGTTTTGAGATTGCAGTTCCCATCATCCCTGACCACTGTTCCTGCTAGCTAGGGATCATGGCCAAAAACATCTGGCCAAAGAGTTGTAGGCCAAAAACATCTGGAGGGCTGAGGTTGAGGAAGGCTAGAGGGTTCATTTTATGCTGGGACCTCAGAGTTGAAAATGTGGGTTCTACTATTGCCCTCCATCCTTGTAAGAGTATACTTTCTAGCATGGCCTTCTCCAGCCTTTAGTCTACAGAAGTTTGGATTTTACATCATCTGTGACCATTAGCTATGCTGTAGGGGGATGTAGTCCAGGAAATGTGGGGTGGGGTGGGGTGGGGTGGGGAGAAGAGAGAGGGTTGGAGAAGGCTCCTCTAAATGATATCTCATTCTCCTGGCCTTCGTTCTGCCCAGACACTGAGGTCCAGTGCTGAGGGCCTTCTGGCGGTTCCCTTGCTGCGAGAATCCAAGTTAAAGGGAACCAGGCAGAGGGCCTTCTCAGTAGTGGCACCCACCCTGTGGAGCGCCCTCCCACCAGATGTCAAAGAGAAAAATAACTACCAAACTTTTAGAAGACAACTGAAGGCAGCCCTGTTTAGGGAAGCTTTTATTGTTTAATAGGTTATTGTATTTTAGTGTTTTGTTGGAAGCCACCCAGAGTGGCTGGGGAAAGCCAGCCAGATGGGCGGGGTATAAATAAATAATTATTATTGTTGTAACCTGCCCCCCTTCCATTGGCTGAGGCAGCACTAGACTTTTGACTCCTCTACAGAGAGTTGCCATATGTCTTCTTTTTCCAGGACCCGTCCTCTTTTTCATGGGTAGAGTTGTCATAGTGATCGATAGTTGAAAGCAGAAGTTGGCAAATGTGTCCTCTTTTACGCTCTTCAAAATATGGCAGCCCTAGCAGGCCTGACTATTTTCTCTTTCCACTTCAAAACAGGGTTGACTACAATAGCACCTGATCCTACATCAAGTCTACTTTATGCCAAGAATCTGCTGGTGCTGCCACAAGCTGTCTTTGAACACACACTCAAAAACGAGTGGCAGGAGCCAATTATGTCTCTTAATGTAAACAGAATCTCACTTAAGCTTCAACCCCTTCTCTAATGAGAGAGAAGACTTGTTTTCTTCTCTCAGGGAAGAGACTGTGGTTGTGGCTTTGTCTAATGCTGCAGCCTGCCTTACTGCTGCAGATAATAAATACCACATTGACTGCAAGTTAGAAAACACATTGAAGAGAGATGTTGATGCCTCAGCTACAGCCCTTAAGGCTTCAGGCGTAAGCTCCTACTCTGCCAGGACTGGATGAGCTTAGAGATCAAATTCAGGGGGATAAAAAGATTAACCCTATTCGTAATCTCTCTTATGGCTGCCTATATGGCAGACTCTCAGCCTGTGTCATGTCAAGCGATGTACTAGCCAAGGCTGCTTTGGCTCAGATGTTGGAACATTAGACCCCCTCATCCACTGCCCACCTGTTTAGGGCCTCCTTGATAAGCTTCTAATGGAACTAGCAGAAAAGAGTGTCTCCTCTCAGGAACTCCTAAACCCTCAATCCCAGGGGCAGCACATCCTTTTTTAAAACCAAAATATCTTACAATGACTATGTCCAAAGGCAGACACAATCGGGCAATAAACAACCCTACTTTAGCAACTACTCTTAATTGCCAGCCAGAGACCAACTTGTCTTCCGCCCTCTCCAGGATCCATTGGGAAGAAGGCTGTCAAACCTCTCTCTGGAATGAAACCTAAAGATGGTTGTATGTTAGGCACTATCTCTAATCACAAAACTATGCCACTGAGCTATGGCCTTATTGCAAATGCCCCCTTTCTAAGAAAGGTGATTGCAAGTATTTTTAGATCAGTACACTGGTGGTGTCCATTTGAACTGGGAGGGGTTGTGCAAGCCCTGGACCACTATTTGGACTTGGAGGTGGTCTGGATGAGGGCCAACAAACTGACTGAATCCTCAAATCTGGATAACTGGTGAGTTGCCTGCTTTGGATGGGGTTACATTCCCCCTGGAAGTGTAGTCTGGAAATGATCCTGGATGCATCTTGGTCCCTAGAGGCCTATGCGTGCAAGATAGTAGCACTCCCTTCCCCAGCACAATTGCTGTGCTTAAAACTGTTAAGGCAAAGAACTTGCAAGTAAGCTGAAGAATGACTTGCTGAAGCAACAGTGTCCACCTTTATTAACACCCATTCATCAATAATCAAATACTAGCAGCTATTGAAAGACTGTAACTCTTACAGAAGCATTCATGGGGCAAGTCTGAGCTCCTCTTTGAGAAAAGAGAGGAGTTAGAATTTCATGATGAGTAAATATTGGTTATTCTGGGTGCAAACATTTTGCCATCCCGGCATTCATCAGCATACATTTTCCTCTGCTTAATATTTAGCATAATTATAGTCAAGCGTGGGTGTGCACACATGCACATTCTTATAAATTTATTTACAGTTTGACTCCCTCTCATACTTCAGAGGCCTTCATTTGGCTCCCCAGGTCAGAAAGGGTCTCAAGTGGAGAAGGGAGTATAGCTAAGCAAATCCATCTGAACAAAGTACAGTGTTGTGGGACCTGCATTCCCTTGTGTAGATTTCCCTTTTAGTTTTCCCCACTGTTTTAACTATTTACAGAAGAGCCACAGGGGCCTTAGCATCCTTGAGTGCCAGTATGATATAGCAATTACTAGATTGCTGGGTTTGGGTGTGGAAATCCCATATTCAAACCCATGACGCTCATGTGGGAAGTTTGGGGCAAGTTCTTTTTACCCTAAAACACCTCACAGTTAAAATGAGGTCAAAGGCCACCCCGGAGCTCCTTGAAAGAATAAGAGTTTTGATGTAATTAAATTATTCATCTTGTTTGCAATAGGACTAACTTAATGTGTAAGACCCCTTGAAACTAATGGTAATTCCCATTCAACAGAGTAGGCCCAAACAAAGGAGAAGCTACACTTTGAATTTATAGTAGAAAGGAATCTTTGAGTAACAGCACCAAAAAATTGGAGTGGTGGTGGAATTACTCAAAAAATTGATTTAATCACTTAGGCCAATCTGGATAAATAATGTAGACTTCATGTTCTTAATCCCTGATAAATTGGGTTCTGACCATGAAAGCTGGGATTATCCTCAATTAAAATGTCTAGTCTACTGAAATTAAGATGAAACAAACTGGTTTCATGTTTCTCTTAGCAAGGTGGTAACAATTATTTGACAGAAATGCAATCAATTTAGATTGCATAACTCAATGAAACGATCATACTGCTTTGTCTACCCCAGAATTTTTAAACTTTGGACACTTCTGCAAAAATTGGCAGCATTTGTGAGCAAAGGAGTGAAGCTCTCAAACTGGGGATTTTCCACTATAGGGGAAAATAAGTGTTTCTGAAGCAGTCACCTACTGGAGTTGAAACCCTCCCCATTTTGTTTTGTTTCATTGTGTTTTTACTACAAAATAGTTATAACTATAGCAGGTATAATTCCGCAGTTAGTATATGACACATTGTGCTTTCACTTAGCAGAAATGTGGAATTTAGTATGGAGGTTGAAATGTGGAATTTAAGTATGGAGGTTAGGCCTAAGTCTTGCTGCTATCACATATAAAGACATCAGTGGTGCAAGTATCACACCTGCGTTGCAGTCAGCTGTAATGCGATGGTGAAGATAATATCAATCAATTTTATCATCATACCTTTCTACCAAAGTGCACAAGACTCCTTAAAGCAGAATTGCAACAAAATAAACTATTGAAAATACTAAAGATCAGGATGCTTGCTTTGGAAGCATAGGCAAATGACAGTTACGTAATTTCATTTAATGATTTGTACAGTGCTCCTTTAGAATTCTAAAGTGGTCAAAATAAATAATATTAAACCTCAACCAAGCCACATTAATAATTGCTGCTGTAGTTTAGCTGCTGATTTAACAAAAACCACTCAAATGTGGTCAAGACTCCATAACCTGTCAACAAAAATATTGGTTATATGTATGCAAAGTTATTTCCTGTGGAAGTACAGCGCTGTTAAGGAAAGTAACCCACTATAAAGGGAAATACATATGACTGCCACTTCCATTTCTAACTGCTGTGCTGTGAGGGAGCCCTGACCCTCGGGCTAAGGCAAAATGCAATCTAGGACTGAAGGCATCTTGATGATGGTGGGTGGGGAAAAAACCTACCCACAATTGACCTCCTTTGGCGATGCACATTTCACTTCTATATTGCCAGAAGTTTGAACTGTTAGCTCATTTCTACCTGACCACTGCTTCAGTAGTTATACCACAGTGGATGGAGGATAACTTTGGACAAACGTATTGGTGAGTCTGCAAGTACTTCTGGCAGGAAATGCATAAAGTTCCTAAGTGAAACAGTCCCCCCATCCCATTTTTTTTCTGTTAGTTATTCTCATTACTCACTTCAGTGTGTTGCAAACCACTAGCAACTTGAGTGGAACTGAATATCTTTGCCACTCTGCCTCCAAGATAAGATTCATACCACAATAAAAAAGATAGCAAAATTAGCAAACACATTTCCTTTCTTCTGAATGAACATTATCACTGAGCCTGTCAGAAGTGATATTTGGGTGTGTCCCCCCCTTTCCCCCCTCCCCACCCCCATTGCTAGCTCTGTTGCTCCACTCTATATTTTGCTCAGGGTGTGTACAAATCACTGTTGTGTGAGTTGATTTATTGTCTGTTTTTCATAAACATTTCTGTATTCTTTTGCTTTGGTAAACTCCAGAGAATGATCTCACATCCTACTGAGTCACGATCCATTGTGTATCCATAACACTGGCAAGATTACGTGAAAGCACACAACCTAATCTCAAAAGATAGAATTGGGTGATGCTGCTGAAAAAGGTCTGGATTTTGACTTCTTGGTACCTCAGGTTTCCGTACAAAAGCAGCTTCTCTCATAGACTTTTACAAAAATTGTTATATTTTATTCACCATCTCTCTTCCCATTTGCTGCCTATGACCAAAACCTTTATTTTAAAAAGAATTACTATCTTCATAACATTATCAGTCTTTAAAATTGAAAGTCTTGGGGGGGGGGGGCTTGCTTCCCCTCCAGGTATAGGGCAGTATATAAATTCAAATAACCAACCAACAAACAAGAAAACTTGAGGTGGAGTTTCAAGAACAGCATGGCAGCTGCTCAGAACACCCACATGTCTACTGCCTGCTCATAGCCAGCTGATTGTCTGCAGCTGCCACCATGTGTAGGATTGAGAACCTTGAAAATTGCCTCTGGAGGGGTCTACACAAGATCAGCAGGCCTACAGGCATGCAAATCCAGTAGTCATCTAGATGTTGCTGCCAATCTTACTCAAAGCCTTCCTATCCTGCTTTTCCTATTGCTCACCCAAGGCAGTTTACAAATAGTAAAACTACTTGAGAATGAGTGAATTGCTCGCTACTGTCTGCACTGATGGCGGCAAATCTCAATGGTTCTCTCTGAGTCTATCTGGAGATGCTGGAGAATTCAACTGGGACCTTCTGCATGCAAAGCATCTGTTCTGCCACTGAGCTATGGCCCTTCCTCACTAAACATTAGAAATCTCAATACACACTCCCAACATAAAGTGTAAAATGCAGATTAAAAGGGAAGCAGTGACAATAAGTACGCATCAAATACTCAGGGAAAATAGAACACTTGGCATCAGTCAGTGAAACAGGTGGCAAGCAAATAGTTCTAGTCAGAATATTCCATACGTGGAGCAGCACCTCAGAAAAAGCTTTATTCTTGGTCACACCTGTCAGTACATTTCTATAACACTTGATTTGAAGAGAAACTTCTGGTCTCTTCCCCCCGCTTTTTCAATCACAGTATTGTACTACTTATGGAATTATAGAAGCATTGCTATGATAACATTACAACAGATAGTGCTGGTGCAAATGCTGATTATGAGAATGGTCTTGTAACCAATGCCAAATTGATTTCAAACCATACTTAGTATTATAAATTGCAGTGCATGATATTAAAAATTAATGTGCTTTCAAAATTTCATAAGGTAAGCACTGTAGATCAATAGAAATTGCCAGCAATTTTGAGAGCGTTTGTTTTCTGTGAAGCAGTGAAAAAATCAGAGCTGTATCAGTGGACAAGTCGTTGGGGTCCTGTTGTAATGTAAATAGGAATCTGCCTTAGACTGAGTCAGGCCAGTGATCCATCTAGCTCAGTATGGTTAGCACTGTCATTGGAGCTTCAATCTAATCTTGAGCCTGAGGCCCTGCCAATATAAACCTTCCCAATGAGGTACAGCCTTTTTCTCTGGAAAGTTCTGAAATTCTGAAAATTTCAGAATTTTTGTCTGATCAAATTCCATATTTCCCAAGGCAAAATTCTGGCATGAATGTTGTAATTCCTGCATTGCAGGGGGTTTTCCCCTTTGTCCCCTTTCAGCTCTATTGTCCTGTGGTAATGGTGAGCTGCTTCATTCTTTTATAATGCAAGATGTTTTGCTAGATTAGGAGGTCTGTCAAGGGTTTTCCATCCACCAGATGCTTGCAAATGTCTCCAATGGCGCAGGCCTCCCAAGAGGATTTTGGGCCCCTCATGTGCCCCCAGGACCCTTCCCAGTGTAGACTCTTTCAACACTCCACATGCCTCTGAGGTTATCACAAATGACTCCCAATGACAGCGGGATCTTGGCTTTCTAGGCTCAACATGAATTTAGTGTCATCTCTTGGGCTTAGGGTGATAGTTTACACATTGCCCCCAAAGAAGGGACTACTTATTTCCAGTTTTAGCCAGGGCAGAGGTGGGCAAATGCACCTCAACATACTTGGTATTGGTTTCAAGTCTTTGTGATAAGAATGCCCATTTCAGCCACATGCTTCATGGAAGACCTGGGAAAAGATCTGAGGTTTAAAGAAACCAGTGGTGGCAGCACAAAAAACATTTTGGGGGAAGATGTTCAAAGCATAAGCACCTGCAAATAAGAATTGATATTTTAACAGAGAAGGAAATTTTAGGGGGGCTGGAACTGAGTTGTAATGGTGAAGGCTGGGTGGAATATATTGAGATGCTGTCTTGGGACAGTGAATATTCATGAAATATGGATCTCTACACACTTGGTGGGTCTTATAGCTTTTCTCTCTCTCTTATACACAAACAAACATACCTGTCTTCTAGCAACGTTCTGTAAAGTATATGTGTGGATGTTTGTGTTTTGGTATTAAAAGATCTTTCAAAATGGGAACTTAATATTTGCTCCCAGTTTCTCCCTTCAGCCTTCCTAGTTTCCTTGAGTCACCCAGGGGGTAGAAAACAAAAACCCAACCTTGTATATTTCAAGCTAATGAGTTCAGTGATCCTACAAACCTGCCTTTTCAGCCACAGAACACTGCGGTAAAGACATGACTGTGAGCTGCTTTTTACTTGATTTCATTAGACCCTCCCATATGCTTTGTGTAAGATCCCTAGTGTGTGTTGAGCTTGAATAGTCAGAAATAAAAGGGGTTGAAGCTTGCTTTTAAAGTGTGATTCTTGGAGTGCTGAAGAAAGTTCAGATTGCTTTAGGTGCCCTTGTTTGTCTTGTTTTCTTTTCTCCTTGCTGTTAAGAATTGGTGTATGAGGACTACAAAGCTCCTAGGGTGGTTGTCTTCAGGGGGGGTTGGTCGGGGGGGGGGGAGAAGCGCTTAGTAATATTACCTTTTTTGCTTTCAGGTGTAATTATTAATATGCGAATAAGAGTTTTCTTTGAAGTAGTGGTGCGGGTAGATTTTTTTTTTGTATACCTTTTGTTAAAGTATGTTAGCATTATGCTTCCTTGTAAAGATGACTTTCAGAAATGAGGCTTGTCAGGTCTTTGTGAAAAGAGCCCTCTTCTCTCCCCCCCTCCACCAACCATTCATTCAGCATTGTTCATGGCATTAACACACCATTGAACAAATTGCCCTTCTTGCATATGCTAATCCTGAACTTAAAAGAACCCATTGTGACATGTTTAATGCTTTTGCTGGAGGGAAGATGAGAATTGGAGGCATGTCAAATTATCATGTGACCCAGAAATATCTCAAATGCCTCTCTTCCCCTTTGGGTCAACAGTTTGTACTTAGCATTATCTAAAAGAAAGTAGCCTGTAGATTGTGGACACAATTAGTTCTTGCTTTTGTATTTCGGCCTTCCTTTCACATTCTGAGTTTTATGTTGGAAGTGGGGTTTTTTTTGTTTTTTGTTATTGTTATTTTAAAGAAGTGCTAAGCAGTAAATTGGCTGAGACCAACCATTTGTGTGTTTTATCAGTTAGGCACTAAGGTCATTTCGCTTCGTACTGCTTTGTGTTTCTTCAGTTTATGATTCTTATGGGTGATATCCAACATTAGTCATACTCCGAGCAGACTCACTGAAATAATTGGACTCAAGTCCATTAATTTCTCTGTGTCTGCTCTGAGTAGGATGACACACAAGCAGATTAAAGCTTACATTTGTTTATTTACTTACAATAATTTATAAGCTGCAAATACAAAACATTCTTGATTGGTGTACAGCATATTTAAAACAAAGCAATATAGGAGTAAAGTATAAAACAGGAAAGATACATGAATCTGAAGGACGCATTATATTCTTCTTGTATGGCTTGATAGTTGAAAGGTAGGAACCTGTTGTGAACTGCCCTGTGGTCTTCAGATGAAGGGTGGTACACAAATTTAAAAATAACCACCGCCTCCTGTAAACCTCCAGATCCTGGTGGGACTACATCTCCTAGCATCCTTGACTATTGGCCATACTAGCTAAGTGTGTTGGGAACTGAAGGTCCTCTGGAGGTTCACATGTTCCCCACCTCTGTTATACCAGTTTCTTCATAAATCTTTTTGCTGAGTACAGAGAGATGCAGGCATATCAAATTTCTATTTATCTAGAACAACATGGCAGCCACAGGTATCTGCAAATTCCTTTTCCACCTGCCCTGCCCAAAATAGGCTTGAAAGAAGCATTCTGTTGTAGTCAACAAAATATATTTTGATGTCGAGTGCCTGATGCCTGTGGTTTTCTTCAGTTTCCAAATGTGCACCAAAAAGGTTAAAAGGTAAAGGTACCCCTGCCCACACGGGCCAGTCGTGTCCGACTCTAGGGTTGTGCGCCCATCTCACTTAAGAGGCCGGGGGCCAGCGCTGTCCGCAGACACTTCCGGGTCACGTGGCCAGCGTGACGAAGCTGCTCTGGCAAGCCAGCACCAGCGCAGCACACGCAAATGCCGTTTACCTTCCCGCTATAAAGCGGTGCCTATTTATCTACTTGCACTTAGGGGTGCTTTCGAACTGCTAGGTGGGCAGGAGCTGGGACTGAAAGACGGGAGCTCACCCCGCCGTGGGGATTCGAACCACCGACCATGCGATCAGCAAGTCCTAGGCGCTGAGGTTTTACCCACAGCGCCACCCGTGTCACCAAAAAGGTTGGTGTCCCTCAAACTGCAGCCACTCTTAACTGTTTGGCTGAGATCTAAACAGAGCTGGCACTCCTGCTATCTGGTCCTTTCCACAGGCTTTCACTTAAAGGAGGAGTAATATATTAACCATTAGCAATGCAAATTTTAAGGCAGACTGTAAATTAAGAGGAGATTAAGACAAACTCCTTTTCAGAAGCACAAATGCTTTATGCTTGGCTGAAATATTTTTCATGAGTAAATAGCCCCTGAATTTCTCCCCATAAAAAGCATTCGAATAAGACTATATGTAATAACAAGCTCTTTGATTCAGGTGACTTGCACAAACCTATTTCCTAAAACAGCTGCTTTGTGGGTATCTGAATCTGCTTTTAAGGTTTTTATGTTTGTAAAGTACTATCTGGAAATGTGGGACGCAGGTGGCGCTGTGGGTTAAAGCCTCAGCGCCTAGGACTTGCCGATTGAAAGGTCGACGGTTCGAATCCCTGCGGCGGGGTGCGCTCCCGCTGCTCGGTCCCAGCGCCTGCCAACCTAGCAGTTCGAAAGCACCTCCGGGTGCAAGTAGATAAATAGGGACCGCTTACCAGCGGGAAGGTAAACGGCGTTTCCGTGTGCAGCTCTGGCTCACCAGATGCAGCTTGTCAACGCTGGCCACGTGACCCGGAAGTGTCTCCGGACAGCGCTGGCCCCTGGCCTCTTAAGTGAGATGGGCGCACAACTCCAGAGTCTGTCAAGACTGGCCCGTACGGGCAGGGGTACCTTTACCTTTACCTTTATCTGGAAATGTAATTAATGTACTTGAATAGCGAAATGCTATCTGGAAATGAATGCAAGGGTATCATCTGCCTATTTCAAGCTTAGGAAATGTGTGCAAGGAGATCTTTAAGGTAAATGTCTACGACCTTGTGTTTGTGTTTACAGAGTAACTCACTCTTGGTTCCGGATAGCCTGCGGAGCACAGATAAACGAAGGAATGGACCTGACTATTCCAATGACATGAAAAAGAGAAAGGTGGATGATAAGGACTCGAGCCACTATGTAAGTAAATCTGTCAACAATGATTAACTTACTTTCAGATACTGTGCATGTATGGAGGAACTCATAGCTGGGCATCATATGGTCATGTATGTGAAAGAGCGAACACCGGCAGCCTAACTTTTGCTTCACATAAAGGGATGTCAAGACTTTGATCTTATTAGTTATGAATTGTGGTTCTTTCCCTTCCTTTCCTCACCACCTTCTGGGTCTCTCAGCACCTTTTCTCTGAATTCTGTCAGGTTGCCAGGATACCTGCAGCTCTCATCATTCCAAGAGTGCTGTCATTAAGGCTGCCATTATGTCTGAACTGGGCTTTTTCTTGTTAATGAATGACCTTGCTTCTGTGATCCTTGATAACCATACTAACAATAGGATATCTTTAGCCCAGATAATGCCTGAAGTGTAGTTCTGCTGCCAAACCTAAGCCTGTCTGGCAGTGTGTGCTGTATGGATGGGAGACCATTTGAGAGATTCCCAAAGTAGAAACAGCAGAATGGTATAACCCACAGGTGAAGAGCAAAAGAAAGAGACTCATGGGAGAGTGGAGATCAGGTGCCACTTTGTATATCAGATTATCTAGCACAGGCACGTCCAACAGGTAGATCTACCAGTAGATCACTGACCTGAACCCCCAAAAGGGGGTAGATCACTGCCAGTTTTTAACTGTGAGTAGATCGCAGTCTCTTGGGAGTTGGCCACCCTGATCTAGCACATTTGTCAGGTACAGTATGTTTTTATTTTTGTACAGAAATTGATGTTCTCTTTTTATCTGGTTATGATCCATCCATCCATCCATCCATCCATCCATCCATTTCTTACCTGTCATTCACCATAAGGTCCGAGGAAAGGTTGCTATCATGTACTCATCCAACTAAAAACAAATAAAACAGTTTATACAGTTATGAAAAGAAGTGAAATCATTCCACATAAAAGCATCCCAGAACAATAATGATTACTAATAGTAATTCAGTTTATAATCTTCTCAAAGAAGCCAATGACAACAAACATTGATATCATAAAATATTATAACAACAAATTAATACATTCTTTGAAAATGTTTTTAAAAACACATTTATCAGCCAATGATTTCAAGGTTGCCAGGAATAGTAACATATGGTCATCAAGTGCTTGGGTAAACAGGAATATTTTTAAATTTCTCTTGGAAGTCAGTAGTGAGGGAGACACTGTATGGTATCAAGAAATGTGGTCCAGTGCCCCAGTGGAAAAGTTAACATACAAGATGAAAGCATTTGGAAAAGGAAATGAAACAGACAACGCTGGTGATATATGGTACCTTTTTTAAAAAATTGCATGCAATAAAGAAAACAATTTTATATCTTTTCAAATGCATATTAACTTATGGTTAACATTCACAGATCTTGGTTAACTGTATTGCTTTCTATATATTTCTTTGTATTACCTTATTATAATGACCATGTCCACACATCAGCGATATTGATTTATTATACTTCCTTTTAAAATGATGCATTACATTTATACCTACTGTTTGTATCTTTATCAAAATCAAATAAATACATTTTAAAAATAAGGTGGAAGACAGATAATCTTCATCAGGCGGGGCTTTTCACAAATGGGAAACCACCAACGAGAAGGCTCTGTCATGGGCAGAGATGGGATGGCCTGGAAAAAAACCAGAAAAATTGGGGGAGGGAACCATGCCCCCCCCCTTTTCCCCAAAAGCCTTTTTTTTCTGGAAAAATTGAAAAAAGCAGTTTGATATAGTTTGAATATTCCACACATATTTTTTTTCCAAATTTTCCGGGGGAAAAGGCTTTGGGGAAAAATGGAAAAAACCTGGTGCCTTTTCTGTTTTTTTCCCCAGGCCTTCCAATCTCTACCCATGACAGAGCCTTCTCTTGGTGGTTCCCCATTTGTGAAAAGCCCCACCTGCTGAAGTCATGGGTCAGTGCCAACCAGGCAGCCCCCAGTAGCAGCAGCACCAAGGACAGAAATTAGCAGAACAATAGAAGCTGGCTAAAGAGGGGCACCCTCAGCAAAGAGCAGAAACTACAATGAAGATGCTAGATGCACTTCTTTCTCTCTGTATCCAGTGCTTTTTTTTCTGGGGGGGACGCAGGGGTATGCATACCCCTAAACATTTTGTGAATCTAAGTTTGGCCTCATTGAGGGACAGTATTTCAATATGAGTAGGAAAATGAGAGTACCCCTAAACATTTTGTGTGTGGAAAAAACCTCTCTCTCTCTATATCTATTTATATCTCTATATCTCTATTTGTATTGTTTAAGCCATGGGCTTACAATGTATTCGATCAGTATTTATGTTTGGTATTTACAGCTAAAGTGAATAGACATACTATAGCAAAGTGTACTGACCAAAAACAAATACTTTGTTTTCAAATTTAGGACAGTGATGGGGACAAAAGCGATGACAACTTAGTCGTGGATGTGTCCAATGAGGTACGTTGCTTTGCACTGGAATGTATATAATTGGAAGTGGGGTTTTTTCCCCCCAAGGCACTGCACCATGTTTCTGAAAGTTGTGGATTACTTTTGCTTATCTTGGTGCCCCGCAAGACGAACGCCTCGCAAGACGGAAAACCCGCTAGACAAAAGGGTTTTCCGTTTTGGAGGCGCTTCGCAAAACTAATTTCCCTATGGGGTTGCTTCGCAAGACGAAAAAATCTTGCGTCCCCCCGCGGGGTTTTTTCGCTTTTTTCACCCTTTTCCTAAGCCGCTTATCAGCTGTTCCGCTGATAAGCCGCTTAACAGCTGATTGCTGAAAGCCGCTAGACAGCTGTAGCGCTAATCCGCTAAGCTGTCAATGGGCACTGGAATGTATATAATTGGAAGTGGGGTTTTTTTCCCCCAAGGCACTGCACCATGTTTCTGAAAGTTGTGGATTACTTTTGCTTATCTCTGGTTGAATATCTGAGCTACAGTAGTCCTCCCTGTGGTCACTGGTCTCTTGGATAGGCACAGGGGAGTGAGGCACAATACAGTGGTGCCCCGCAAGACGAACGCCTCGCAAGACGGAAAACCCGCTAGACGAAAGGGTTTTCCATTTTGGAGGCGCTTCGCAAAACAAATTTCCCTATGGGGTTGCTTCGCAAGACGAAAAAATCTTGCGTCCCCCCGCGGGGGTTTTTCGCTTTTTTCGCCCTTTTCCTAAGCCGCTTATCAGCTGTTCCGCTGATAAGCCGCTTAACAGCTGATTGCTGAAAGCCGCTAGACAGCTGTAGCGCTAATCCGCTAAGCTGTCAATGGGCTTGCTTCGCAAGACGAAAAAACCGCTAGACGAAGAGAATCGCGGAATGGATTCTTTTCGTCTAGCGAGGCACCACTGTAGTAGTGATTTTCCATGCAGAGGCCAGAATACTTTCACCACAAGTCATGGATGGTTTGGAGTTCTTAATCTGAGGGCCTTCTGGTGATTCCCTCACTGCGAGAAAGCGTGTTCTCCTTCATGGAGAACACGTGTTGCGGTGGGGGCCGCCAGGACACCCCAAAGTTGTGGGGCGGGCTAATTGATCGTTGGCCACTGATGCGATTGGGCTTCCCTTGTTGTTGGGAAGAAGTTAATGTTGCTATTTGTTGATTGACAGCCAGAAATGCTAAAACTCCTTGCACGAGGCTTGGGCTTCCTCTTTTCGCCCGTGCATTGGATTTCCCGCCTGCCCCCCTATATTTAGGGTTGTTCGCTTTGACCTTGCTATGCCTGTCATGGGGTCGTCTGCTCTTGGGGCAGGGGCCTGGTAGGAATTTTGTCCATCTGGCTGATTGGCTGGGGCCATTTGCTTTTTGCCTACTGTGTAGCAAATCGTCACAACTTGTAAGGTTGAGGTTAGGTATTGGTTTATGGTTTGGTTGGTTGAGGGGCATGGATTGGCTGTGCCTGCCCCTCTAATGTTGCTGTTGCAAGGGATTCTGTTAAAGGAATCAGGGGCTAACTATTGCTTGTCCACTATGTCAAGGGAGCTCAGGCCACTGCAAGAGCTCCTGGCTGCATTTGGGGAGGGCTGAGGGCAGGTTCTCTGCTCCGTCACTACCCCCAAGTGTATTCCCTGTTTCTGACTTTCGCAGGCGTGCAGAATGTCAGTCTGTCCCCCATGATGGGGGCAGATAGTCGCAACCAATGCCTAAGCAACCACTCACGTGTTTGTATTTTAATAAAGTTGTGGCCAAAATTATGCCAAAAACCTTAAACAAAAAATTTGGTGTGATGTGTGAGTTATTGGGGTGGACCTGGGGACCTCGACACGCAAGTGAAGCTACAGGGTATTAGACAGAGGGCCTTCTCGGTAGGGGTGTCCTCTTTGTAGAACACCCTCCCATCAGATGTCAAGGAACTAGATAACTATACAGCTTTTAGAAGCCATCTGAAGGAAGCCCTGGATCAGGAACTTTTTAATTCAGTGCTTGCTATTGCCTTTGCCTTGCCTGCAAACCATCCAGGACCCTTCATCTCCACGGGCAAGTCCTGCTCATTCACCACGTGAGAACGGCATAGACAAGAACCGCCTCTTGAAGAAAGATGCCTCTAGCAGCCCAGCATCCACTGCCTCATCTGGAAGTTCTACTTCCATGAAATCCAAAGAAATTGGTTTGGTGAGTGTTGCCCCTCTGCCCTGACCACTGTTGTATATTTGGATGCCTAATAATTATCTATTACAACTTCATGTGTAAATGGTACATGTCAGGGGGTGGTGTTAGATTGGGGGAGTGAGCCACCACCTAAGAAACCATAAGGTGGTTGTGCAACTAATAAATGAAATGCCTTCTAATCAAACACTTGCTTAAACCCAGCTCTCTCAAGATCAGTGAGAATTTTGCCCTTTCAGTTCACTGAGATATGGATTGCAATTCTGTCAAATTAATTTGTTGAAAGTCAAAACAGTTAAGTTTTCTAGGCTGCAGCTCTCAACAGATTGTCAAACACACATTTGTCTCTAGGACCTTTGGATTAATCTGAGAAAGTATTCAATATTTAGACACACATTTTAGGCATTAGGATCTAAGCAGTGTGATCTTCTGTCATTAGCATCATCCCTTGACCCTTCTGTACATGGGTGATGTTGTAAACTAATTTAATACCTTTCAATTATTTGAACTGATCAGTTAACCAAATGTATGAATATTTTGACTCCCGACCAGACAAAGCAGCATTGATTTCTTTTTAGATTTTTTTGTGACTATTCTCCTAGATTTTCTAAATGTTATGTTATGTTTTATTTATATCTCTTATGTTTTATTTATATATCACTTTTCGGCCCCAACCTCTATTTAGTTGCAAACCATTACGTTTTTATTGTTATGGCAACCAGTTAGTATGCTATACAGGTAATGTGAATTTTCAAATTGGAATCTTGATTTATATCAATGATTTAAATTGGTCTTCTCTCTCTCTCTCTCTCTGATGTTTAAATCCTAATTTAAAAGCTCTCGTTTTCACATACAGCATAAATGCTGCTAATGTTCCTTGGAATTTAGGAAAATAAGTCTAGAGAATTAGGCAGGTAGCACTCAGCATCTCAGTTGCTGTTGTGATCAATTGTGTAACGGCCTGGATAAAAAGCAATGTTTCTTGATACCAGCATGAAAAGGGCAGCACACCGGTTCTGAAGTCCAGCACACCAACCCCACGAAGTGATGTGCCAACCCCAGGAACCAGTGCCACTCCAGGCCTTCGTCCAGGCCTTGGCAAACCTCCATCAATGGACCCTCTGGTCAACCAAGCAGGTAACATAAACCTCTTTTGATGTTGTTTCCTTCATGGATACTTATAATCACTATCAAGAAGAATGATGTGTTAATAGCTCCCCTAGCTTGTGTCTGTCTCTCTCTGTTTCTGATGTGTTTGCATGCTGCTGCCTTCTGAAATACTAACATAGTTTGAATTTCTGATCATTATTCCAAGTGCTAGTTCCTTTCTGAAACTATTATCCCATATTTGAGACTGAGACAGCTAATGTTTGTTGAAGTGCGCATAATGACAAACACAGAACGGCACCATGTGCATCTGCGTGCTAACTGCAGTCAGTTACAGCACCAAATGTTATAAATTATGCCCAGTCTCGAAAGAAATATGCCCAGCGACCTCTGGAAGTGTTTCTCATGGGGTGTGGGGAGTGTGAGAGAGAGTGCTGCAGGCAGGCAGGATGTGATGAATATTATCTACATTTTCATGTGCCTCTTTACATCTGCTTCTTTAATGGGCAAATGTTAAAAGCTATCACATTCAGCATTGTTGAAATGGGTTTATCGCAATCGTATGCACAGTTCTATAATAATTTTTTTTGAGAACTAGTAATTGATCAAAGTTAAAATTATAGAGCACTTAATGGAATTCAACTATGGAACACTCTAAAGCATATTATTTGCTTCAGAGAAGAAGGAGGCTGTGCCCTCCCCTCACTTCTACCTGTCAGTCCCCTTTTACTATAGCAGCCATCTCCTCCGCCCCCCGATCATTGCTGGGGACACGGCTTAGGCACCACTACCCTGGCCAACCTTGGGGTGAAGGCAACAGGCCCCTCTGCTCCCATGTTTCGGGAATCCATAAATATGCAGGTTCTGGTCTGCACAGCTGCAATTTGGAGATGATGTTAAGCACAGCTAGCGCTGTGGACACAATAGTTTGGGTTTTGTGGAAGAAGCACCCATGTGGAATTCCAGGGTGCCTGTTGCTTTCTGTGAAAAGGGATGACAAAGGAAACTGTCCTGAGCATCAGTATGTCTTCTTATTGTGCTGCAGCTGCTGGCTTGAGGACACCTCTTGCTGTTCCCGGACCGTACCCTGCTCCGTTTGGAATGGTACCACATGCTGGCATGAATGGAGAGCTGACCAGCCCAGGAGCAGCCTATGCCAGCCTACACAACATGTCCCCGCAAATGAGTGCTGCTGCAGCCGCAGCTGCTGTGGTTGCCTATGGGCGATCCCCTATGGTAGGCTTGCAAACTGAACTGGGTGGGGACAGGGCTCCCCGAGAGAAACCTCTATGCAACATTTGGCATTGTCAAGCTCCTGGGATATAACAGCACCAGAGACTTTACTGCTCTGCTGTCTGGCTCATGGCAGGAGCAGCTGAAACTACTTTCCCCCTTGTTTAAAAAAGTGAAGGGTGTATCTGTCCTATTTATGCATGCTGTCTAGTTTTTGAAAGCAGCCTTCATTGCCTTGCTCCATTAAAAGGTAGCTTGAAACCATAAAATTGTTTCATTGGTTTGCTGAGCACTTGATTATTCTCCTGGGGAAGAAGATATATACACTTAGTGAGTATCTGACATTCATTTTGTTGCATACAGGATTTTATTTTTCTGTTTCTGTTTTTGTATCATTGAAATAGAGCAAAGATGGGAAACCTGTAGCTCTCCAGAAGTTGTTCAGCTCCCATTAGCTCCAGCCATCAGAGATGATGGGAGTTGTAGTCCAACAAATACATGGAAGGCAACAGCTTCTCCATCCCTGAAATAGAGGGTCCTCCTCCTTGTAGACTGTATTGTAATGGAAGGGATATATCATAGAAGCACACACCCATCACGTATTGTCTCGGCTTTTTGAGACCCTAGTATTCCAAATTCCTCAGTATGTGGATCAATTTCATCATGTGGTGAGATTTGTGTGAAATTTTGGCTACGTTCAGGTGCAGCATTAAACTGTAGCTTAGTTTTTATGAGAGTGTGCAAATCTTCGGCTCAAGAGCTCCTTCCTGGGCTCCTCCATCACAGCCATGACACAGAGATGGAAAGATTCTGCTTCCTCAGCTATCATCCAAACCTTAAACTGTGGTTAGTCTTGATTGTGGTTAGTTGAAACAAGTGGACTTCATAAACCAGGGAATGCCAACTCTTTTGGACTAATGGATGCATTTTGAATTTTGAGAGTGTGCTGAAGGCAGCAGCCACAAAATTGCTACCATAGAGAGGGTGTGGCATAACATGAAATGGCTCCCAAGTGGAGCATGGTATAACACAAAATTAGAGAGACTGTTATTCCCCCAGCAACCTTAGGTTTACCATGGTAAGTCAGCTGTGTGTCAGCTGATTTCTCACTTACATGCACACTGATTCTGTTGCCGTCTGATAATAACAGAGAACGTCCCTCAGTTCCAGGAAAAGTATACAATGCAGCTATACCACTCTCCTTTCACAGAAATCACTTAGACGGTACCTGCACATTTTGCCCCATAACCTGCTTTCTACGAGGGTTAGAGACTTATTTTTAGTAGTAGTAGTGGTAGTAAAAAGGTAAAGGTAAAGGACACCTGACAGTTAAGTCCAGTCGCGAACGACTCTGGGGTTGCGATGCTCATCTCGCTTTATTGGCTGAGGGAGCCAACGTTTGTCTGCAGACAGTTTTTCCAGGTCATGTGGCCAGCATGACTAAGCTGCTTCTGGCGAAACCAGAGCAGGGAACGCTGTTTACCTGGAATGCTGTTTACCTGGAACGCCATTTACCTGGAATGCCAGAGCAGTACCTATTTATCTACTTGCACTTTGACGTGCTTTCAAACTGCTAGGTTGGCAGGAGCTGGGACTGAACAACGGGTGCTCACCCCATCATGGGGATTTGAACCACTGACCTTCCGACTGACAAGCCGTAGGCTCAGTGGTTTAGACCACAGCGCCACCCATGTCCCAGTATAAGAAGAAGAAGAAGAAGAAGAAGAAGAAGAAGAAGAAGAAGAAGAAGAGGAGGAGTCTGGGACACCTCTGGAAGTCGTCATGAGCATAATGGCACCCACAGGCATTTGATTGGTGTCCTCTATCATAAACTTTGACTAGACATTGGCTTGCTTCAACTGACTATCAACCACAACCACTGTTGGTCAAGGTTCGGATGACATAGCAAACTGCAGTTAAGTCTAGAAAAAGAGAAAGCTTCCAAACACCTCATGCCACACCAGAGGAGGAAGGGGAAGCACAAATGTTCCAAACTCACTATAGATCTCCCATTATGTCCAAATGAAGCCAATATGTGGTTTTTCAAGGCCTTCAGAAACATGCTTTAGACGTATGTCTTGTCTGTAACCTTTGAACACACACACTTACTTTTTGTGGTGCACAATATCATTCATTATTAAATTGTTTTGTTTATAACAAAAATCCACATTCTCATCATCACTACAAAGGAATTATAAATTCAAAAGTGTTGATATTTACTGCAGATAAAATCAATACAGTAAAGTTGATCAAGGCTTCAATGTACTTTGTTGTATGCATGATTTGCCTACAAAATGAGGCATGCACGAATATAATTTACCTATTTACCTTAGCCAATGATAAACCGGCCCACATGTCTGGTTAACGTGGGTTTTGAACAAGCCATTTCATTGTTACATTCACATGAGGTATAAAATCAATGCCTGTCTTTCTTGAGCTTCATGCTGTGAGAGCCATTGCTTATGTAGCCAAAATGGCAGCAGCCATGCAGAAGGGAGAAGTATAAGCAAGTTTGCACAAAACAAAAACAAAAACAGAAGGAGGGGCAGGAGATTTGCAGAACAGCCCAGCGAAGGCTGAGCATGCCCAGTGGCTCTGGAATGCAAATGCTTTTTGTTCTGGTGCAGCCAATGGGGAAAGTGTGTTTTCTAAATGGTCAGTGAGTTCTGAGGCATCTATTTGCTCATTATCAGGTTGGATTTGATCCTCCTCCTCATATGAGAGTACCCGGCATCCCTCCAAATCTGACTGGAATCCCTGGAGGAAAACCGTAAGTAATGTCTGACAGCATAACTAAGTCTAAATCAGCCAGAGCTCATTCTGTTTACCTTTTGTGAGCACATGACAGTTCCACAGGGGAAGGTACGTGGAATTTTCCAGAAAGGTTACAGCCAGCTGCTGATAAGGATGTTCAAAATACAATCACTAATAGCATTTTCACACTGTTTTTATTACTAGTGCATGCCATTTCGTTGGCATGTTAGAAGCAATTGGCAAGATCTGCTTCTCTTTTCCTAGAACTTTGCCTCACCAGACTGCTGAGGAGGAATTTCGTACTTGGGTGGAATAAAGAAAATATGTCCTTGTTTTGATTTGTTTTTAATCTGAAAACCTCTCCTGTGAAGATAGGAATTCCTGTTTCTAATTTTAGTATGATCTGAAGATTATTTAATTTTTAGGAAACATTAAAATGGGAATCTGTACTTCTCACTTGCATGTAAACATGGCTGTGCATTCCATGCCATTTGTGGCTTTTGTATGTAGATTTTGAGAGCTTCTACTTCTTTATTTTCTGGCCTGTGTGGTTATTCAGAGAAATGGCAGCTGATGCCCACTAGACCTAGAGGAATAGCCAGGTTGTTGGGGGTTTTTCTCCATCCCCATCCCTTGCAATGCTACTGTGGACACTTTGGCATTATAGTCTTAGAAATAGTACTTCACTAAATTTTCAATTTCTTGTGTGGGTTCATGCCAAAGAAGCTATGCATTTCTTAGAAGTAAACCACACTGGATTTCATGACTTCGCTCCCTGATAGGTATGCATAGGATTGCAGCCTGAATTGGTTCATCTTAAAAGTGCCAAACAGGATTGTTAACAGGGGAACAGATCTATGGGGAACTACAGTGGTGCCCCGCAAGACGAAAAACCCGCTAGACGAAAGGGTTTTCCGTTTTGGAGGCGCTTCGCAAAACGAATTTCCCTATGGGCTTGCTTCGCAAGAAGAAAGCCCATAGGGAAATCTCCGGGGACCTCTTTTAAATGCTAGCGGTGGGGAGCAAAGCTTTCCCCCCCGGCCTTCAGAAGAGGTCCAGGAAGGCTGGCGGGGGCCGAAAGGCTTTGCTCCCCACCGCCAGCATTTTAAAAGCAGTCCGGGATAGCAGGGAAGCGCTTCCCGCTATCCCGGATGGCTTTTGAAGGCAGGCGGGGGGGGAGCAAAGACTTTTGCCCCCCGCCAGCCTTCAGAAGAGGTCGGGGGACAGACTGTCCCCGGACCTGGTCCGAAGGCGGTTTCCATAAGAACGCATTAATTGATTTTTAATGCATTCCTATGGGAAACCGTGCTTCGCAAGACGAAAAACTCGCAAGACGAAAAGACTTGCGGAACGAATTAATTTCGTCTTGCGAGGCACCACTGTATTGTGCATTCCTCACCACCCCAAATGTGGAATGGAGAGATATAAAGTGGACTGAGACCTGGGAGTCAAGGGTTAAAATCAGCCGTGAAACTCACTTCCTGTGTGACGTTGCACCAGTCATTGTCTCGCAGCCTAAACTGTTTCACAGGGCTACTGTGAGGAAAGCATGAGGTGAAAGACGACCCGTGTATGCTACTTTCAGCTCCTTGGAGGAAAGGTGGAATGGATATACAGTGGTGCCTCGCAAGACGAAATTAATCCGTTCCGTGAGGCTCTTCGTCTAGCGGTTTTTTCGTCTTGCGAAGCAAGCCCATTGACAGTTTAGCAGATTAGCGGTTTAGCGGCTTTTAGCGGCTTTTAGCGGCTTATCGGCTTAGCGGATCAGCTGATAAGCGGCTTAGCTGCTTAGAAAAGGGGGGAGGGGAAAAACCCGCAGGAACTCGCAAGACATTTTCGTCTTGCGAAGCAAGCCCATAGGGAAATTCGTTTTGCGAAGCGCCTCCAAAACGGAAAACTCTTTTGTCTAGCGGGTTTTCCGTCTTGCGAGGCATTCGTCTTGCGGGGCACCACTGTAAGCATAATACTGATAAATAGGGGGAAAACAGAATAAAAAGTCTTATATCTGGCAATATCCTGAATTTGGATTGGATTGGATGGAACACAGGCTTGCAAAGACATGCACCTGATTGGGTGGGGAGGCTCCCGCTAGCTCTGCCCCAACGCTGGGGCACTGCCAGGGTGTTTCTGAGGGACTTGGACTGACGAGAGTAAATTCCCCAAGAAACAAAATCAACATGGAGGGGTTCAGAGGGGTTCCCTGGTACTCCCATTGAAATTCTCCACTCCTGGAGACAGGAATGGGGCATAGAGGTGATTGTGATTGGCTGTGCCGCCCAGAGATGTGATTGGCCAGCACAGGAGATGAAGCATGTCCAGAGTGTCTTGTGATGTGAGGTACTGTATCAAATATGAATGTACAGAGCAGAGAGGCTTTGAGGCTTTACGGTGGGCAGTGCCCCTCCTGTTGGACCAGCATAATTTGTTGCGATTGTTTAAATTGCATGCTTGCAAAATGTCAGGTGCTGAAAAACTAAAACCAACAGCAATATGAAGCTAAGGACTTTTGGTGTCCTGAACAGTTCAATCACCCAGTGGCTGTTATTGTTTGGCCCATGTTTCTTAGAATTTATTTAAAAACAATACTCCATAATACCTAGTGCTACTCCCCTCCCCTCTCTTTTCTCTCTTTCTCTTCGCTGGACGCAGCTTCCATCTTAGCCTGTGCGTACTATATAAATAGACAAGATAAACTTTGAAAATCCTAGGTGCTGAGCTGATCTCCTTTCATTATTTGCCTTTGAACCGAGGCTGACGCTACGCCTGATCACCCCAAGGCAGCGGGATGCCTTCAGTTACCCATAGCAACTTTCTGATGGCATATCCTTATCTGTGATAGATAAGTCTATTGAAAATTTCTGGTGTAGGACTACAGATAATGCACCGTCTGCCACAGATTCATATTGACAGCAGGAGAGTTTTCAGCTTCAGTCTGAAAAGCTTGCTTCTTTCAGGCACACAAATCGAGATGTCACATTGAATTTATTTTGTAAATGGGATGCAGCGTCCTTGCTGTGTATCCTCTTCTTAGTAGGGGGGAGATTTCCATTCCCCTCCCAAACAAATAACTGCAACTCCCTCCGTGTCTCAGCTGACTGGTGCTCTATTATTTCATACCCGGAGCAAGTTGTGTGCTGCCTTATGTTTGGGTTTGTTTTAAAGCCATGTGTGCTAGTTCTGTCTTTCCTGAAAATAGCATTTTTGTACAAGCTGATGACAATTAGAATAGAATTGGTTGCTGTTTTTTAAAAAATAAATCAGCCTCTTAGGGACACACTCTTGTTTTCCATTCTGCTGCTATTGAAAGAACTCCCTCTGGACAACCTGCTTCCTGTTTCTCCTCTACCACCTGACAACATGTTAACAGAATGTAAGGCCCACAACTTTTTTTTAAATAGCCTGGCCCGTGTCTTTAAAATCCTGAGGTTGACTTTGGGCATTAATGATGTATGCAAATGCTAGAAGCATGGGGATCATTCTTGCTGTGCTGATGTATAGCATTAACATCCAAACATACTGTAAGCTTCTTTTCAAAAATATAGTCTCCTTTCTACTGCTTGCCATTTTATATAGTAATCCTTGTACACAGTGAAACTTCCAAGACAGCATGCATAGAAAAATAATTTTTTTAGGTCAGCTTACAATTGGCCAATGCCACTTTTTAAAGGTAAAAAGTCATCATGCATAGGATAAGAGTCGTAGTGGCGTTGGCCAATTGTAAGCTGACCTAAAAAGTTAGGTGTCCTTCTGTACAGTGGTGTGGGTTTTCTGGAGAAATTTTGAACCAGAAAAATTTGCAGTACAGATTAGGCTAATTTGCATAGTATTCTTTGCATGGAACATGTACAGATCACATTAGAAAAGCTACTGATGCCCTAGAGAGTGCTCTAGTGTAGCATGTTTATTTTACTTTTATTTAGTAAGCAAAGCTAAAAACTTTGAAACTGTTCAAGCTTGCCTAGCATTCAATTTTCACTTGGCATCTATTTATCATTAGTAATGAACATGGAAAATTAAAGCACTTACATTTTTTCCAGCTCATATCACTGCTCTTTTGTTCTTTGAGGTACTGCTTCCCAAATTATTTTTCATGCAAGAGATTCCAGACTGCCTTTTAGACATCAAGACTGTAGCCTATTTTCTTTCCAAAAGAGTTTCCTTCTAAGCTTCTAGTTTATTTCCATCTTTCCGTCTAGTTGTAGTTGTGGTTTATTCTGGTGCAGCCTTTTGTAATTTCACCTCCATACAAAGTAGTAACCAGTGTGATCCCACAGCTTCCTAACTTGTGCATATCTGGATAGTGAAAATGGTATGTGGTCATGTTGATCTTCCGATATAACAATATTGGTCTAATGAACCATAGTTTATTAGTGTGACCCCGCACACCATAGACTGAGAATGAGATTTGTGCTCAGGCACTCTATCTTCACTCCCTCTCTTCTCATCCTTTTATGTGCCCAGCTTCAGTGCCACTGTGGAGGAGGGAGTGCATAGCCCACCACTCCTTCTGTCTAATAGGCCATGGATTAAACTGCAATTGTTAGGTCTGAATGGGGCCAATGTGTCTTCCTTGACCAGGTAGTTCAAAAGTCTTCAGGCAGTGTTGTTGAGAGAGGGAAACTAATTTCGGTTATATGTTGATGGTGATAGGTCCCTGGCCGAGTTTCCCTTTTTTTATAAAAAAAAAAAGGGAGCTCAGTCTAACTAAATTGCATAATCAATATTTTAAGCCCTACAGAGAATCTAGCAAATGGGTAACTAGCAGTAAGTGAAAGTATGAGGTGGATGAGGAGAGCACTTTATTTCCTATTTTACGTCCCTTGGTTCATGTGATGTGCTTCGGGCCTCTAAGCAAGTGAATGCATTGATTCCTCCCTCTCTCCCTTGAATAGCCATGCCTTCCTATAAATCATCTAGTGTTGGCATCTGCTGTGCATCACTGAATGGCCAAGGACCTTTTTCAGGGGGCAGGGGAGATGTTGTAGGGCCACAATAAGTAATCTTTAAGCACTGAAGCCATTATTCAATCTATCTGATCACAAGAGCATGGGAAGCTGCCTTCTACTGCCTCAAACCACTGGTCCATCTAGCTCAGTGTTGTTTACACGGACTGACAGAGCCTCTCCAGGGCTTCAGGCAAGGTACATTCATTCCCAGCCCTACCTAGAGATGCCAGAGGTTGAGCCCAGGGATCTTCTGCATGCCAGGCAATGCTGTACCTTGGAAGGTCAGGACAGCATCTCTCCAGCTAAATTTAGGCATCTGTTCATGTTGATTTGCGTTTTGCACTCAGGAATTGATATGTGTGAATTGCTGGGGGAGGCAAGGAACTAAAAATACATTTTCACTTTGCAAATACAACATTGCATCAAAACTGTGCCCACGTGGCTATTTCCCAAGCCAGGTGGCAGTTGTGTGGAAAGAAGCCACGTCACCAGCATTGCACAAGTGGTGAGCTTTCTTTGAACTGCTCCACAACATCTACCCTCCTTGCAAGTGTGAACTGGTACACAGTTACGACTTAGTAACTGAAATAGGCGAGCTATGTGACCTGGGGCTCCCACCTTCTTCTTTTCATCCCAAACAGAGCATACTCATTTCACGTTACTGCAGACGGTCAGATGCAGCCAGTTCCTTTCCCCCCAGATGCTCTCATTGGACCAGGGATACCACGTCATGCTCGCCAGATCAACACCTTGAATCACGGGGAAGTGGTGTGTGCCGTCACCATCAGCAACCCAACAAGGCACGTGTACACTGGTGGGAAGGGATGTGTCAAAGTCTGGGATATCAGCCAGCCTGGCAACAAGAGTCCTGTCTCTCAGCTGGACTGTCTGGTAAGTTTATCCTATAGAAACTGGAGTCCAGTATTGAAATATAGGAACCTGGTGAATTTAACTAGCTAACATCTGAACCCCCTAAAACAGCCTTTGTCAACCTGTGGGTCCACAGATGTTGTTGAACTACAACTCCCATCACTTCTAGCTAGCAAGGCCAGAGCTCAGGGATGATGGGAGTTGTAGTCCAACAACCTCTGGGGACCCGCAGGTTGAGAACCACTACCCTAAAAGGATCCCTAAGTAAAAAATGAAAGTTAAATGTTTTAAACAGTAAGTAATAAAAGCTAAACAATGGAGCTCAGTTGGAGCTCAGAGAGGTAAGGGTGGGTGTTTAAACAAGCCTACTGAACAAACATAAAATTTACATTTATTGTTTCACCCACTCTGGCCTTTGGCCCTGCCCAGGTAGCCCCCTGAAGTTTGCCCCGAAGAGCAAGCAGTTTCAGGCAAAGAAAGGTTCCCTGTCTCTGCTTTGCTTCTACATGGGAATGGCAGATAGAACTGGTTTCTTGCTCTCAAGCTTTGCAAGAACCAGTGCCCATCTTCTACAGCTACTTCATTTTCCCTTGTTGATTTTGGCACCCATTTTGCAGCCTTTACAATTTTGTACCCCCAGAAAGCGGGCAGTGAAGAAGTGAAACTCTTATGGGTCAGCAAATCCGGAGTTTAACTCTGATTTTGTTAAGGATTGCTCAGGCTGATCTTAGGTGAACTGTTTGCCAGATATAATATGGTGATGGAGTGGCTTAACAAATGTGGCATTTGTACCAAATAAATAAATATATTATTTATATTATAAAAAGGCCTTACTCCCAAGGTGCATTTTGGAACGCTATTTTGTTGGAGGCTCCATGGTTGAAGAGTGTTCTTCCCCTTTGCATGCTGTTCTGGAGCTTCTCCTGTCATGGGGGAAGAAGGAAACAGCCCTAGTGGGAGTCTTTTCATGGGCTTCTGATAACAGAACCAGAGAGTTGAATCTGACTCCATGAAGCTCTATGAAAGCAGTAATGTTGATGGTAGTTTTTAATGGGGGTGTTCAAGCCAAGTCCTATCTTTAATGTCCCCTTAATGTGTCTTTTTCTGCTGCCACAACGTTACCTGACACCAAAAGAGAACAGTCTCTTGCCATGACAGAATTTGGCTCTGTTGAATTAAGGGAAGTGTAGCACAAAGAAACACAAAAATAATTGCTTTCTCCTTGCTATCACAACATGATTTGTAACTAGTTTTATCCTCTTGGCTGCTTCAGAATTTTTACCACTCTTAATGTGACTACTAAAAATGAGCATAATGACAACTGCTGCATTTATGGACTAAAACCTGAAATAGCTGGAGCCTGGGGTTTTCCATTCCTTGATTCCCCCACCCCAAGCTTTTCAGCAACAGGTGTTCTTAGGAACTTGGGATATTAATTATCAAAGAGAGCTTCCGTAACCACTGGGGGCACACTGATTTTGTCCAAAGTGATTTCTTTAGCACTGCACCACACTGTTAGAAAACAAACAAACACTTATCTTGGATCGGGTTCTTTTTGCTATACTTAGTGTGCAATAAGATGCCAGAATTGCCATCGCTCATATTGAAAACAATATAAAGAGTTATGCTTTCAAGAGAGAAATTCACTGAATTTTCTTAACTGCTGTCTCTGCTTAGATGTGAACAGTAGAAGACAGGACTAGCAGTGACATGTGTGGGTTGGAAATTATATGTCCTGTTCAGATGATTGTGCAGAGCTACATAAACCATGGTTTATGAAGGGGGTGCGGAGTGTTCGCGAAAATCCTGCTTTGTATTAAGCTGGAGTTCTCCTTCTGAGCTGAAGGATGATATGATCCTGGCTTATTACCCTGGTTTGTGTTAGCTGACAACATTAACTCAGAGTTCCTTGGCTAGGACATAACAAGGAGCTCTGACTTAATACAAAACAAGACCTTCATGCCAAAGCCAGTGCAGGGTGAAAGGAAGAATGCTCAGCCCTGAAGCTAATGCAACTTTGAATGATTGTCCATGCCAGGCCAGTGAGGTTCAGCTTCAGAACTTACAGTGCTTAAAGTCTGGCTATTGGATGAAAACATTACCATTGGCATTATTGCAGAGAATGTATATTAATGTCATTGAGATTTGTACCTCCACAGAACAGAGATAACTACATTCGATCATGTAAATTGCTCCCCGACGGATGCACCCTGATTGTTGGCGGGGAAGCCAGCACGTTATCCATTTGGGACCTGGCAGCTCCAACTCCGCGTATAAAAGCAGAGTTGACGTCCTCAGCTCCTGCCTGCTATGCTCTGGCAATCAGCCCTGATTCCAAGGTCTGCTTCTCCTGCTGTAGCGATGGGAACATTGCAGTCTGGGATCTGCACAATCAGACATTGGTCAGGTTAGTTGCTGCTTTTCAGCCAATTTCCTTCCATTTTTTCCCCTTTTGTATGTGCAGTTACCATGCAGCAGTATTACACTGTCATGACTGAAAGTGCTAAATTGCCTAAATTAGCAGTTCAGAGTGGCCTGGCCATTGGGGCAAATCGGCAAGATTTTCCTAAGAGATCTATGAAATTTGTCTGGGTTTGGAGACAAATCGGGTTTTGTTCTTTTTGTTGTTGTTCCTGTTGCCCTACCCATTCCTTCTGTTGGATCCCACCATCACCGCCACTGTCATCAACCACTTGTATTCTGCTCCATTTCAGTTGAACTGAGCTCATAAGACAGACAGGGCAGTTGTAGCCTTTCAGGGAGGAACTAGTGCATTAGAGATGTCCTGAAGCCATCAAATGCCAAGAACTCTACCAAATACACCCATTGTGGCTACAGAAGCCTATCATAGCCAGAAAAGTGGTTTGGGGAAAGGGCAGCCAGCAGAGATGGAAGAAATGCCACTGCCCCCTCAATGACTCCAGAGGTCAGCAGACATAAAATTCTAATTACTTCCAGCAACCAGGAGGCTGTGCTTCTGAATCTCCCTTTGTACGGCAATTAGCAAGCCAGGAAGGGTCCTGTCGCGATGCCCTCCTTTCTTGTTTTCCTTGCTCCTAGCTCAGAAGTTCGTACATGTGCTTAGCCGTTTTCCTTGCTGAATCAGTTCACCACTTTCCCCCTCATCTGCTGTCTCATCTGTAAACGTGTCTGAAGCAAAATACATGTATCTTCAAGCTGCCCTTTGCAGGGTTGTGTGTATTCTACAATTCAATGAGAGCTCTGGAAAGCTGCACGATTTGGATACGGATGGAGAATTCAGCCTCCAGGGAACCTTGGTTTTCTTTTGTTTGCTTACACAACCAGATTCTAGCGCTTGTGGTTGTGAGTGTATACTCAAAAGTGTGTGAATAATGCACACTGAAACCCAGAAGCCTGAAAAATGCCTGAACAAGATTCTCAACAGCAGAGGAATGGGCTCAATGCTCACCATGCCTATCAAAATAATTATGCAAACTAGCAAAAATGGTAGAATAAATGATGCAGCATTTCTTCATTTGCATAATTTGTTGAGAATTGAGATTTTCTTGGTGCAAAATTTAGATTACCTTTGGCCTCAAATCCTTCTGTGTTTTAGTGCCAAGTGTGCAGTGCAGTACCTTTTCCCCTCCACTATACCCACTAAACCGCTCTTCCAGATTTCCAGAGCATGGAAAAAGCCTAGTTATGTGTGTGGCGGCAGCATGACCAGTCACATTCAGGATACAAACTCATAGGAGATTTGGAAACATCTACCATGTTTCCAGCAGTCACTCACTTAGCTTGGATTTAGATAATGTTGTTTATTTACATGTAGTCACAAATCAACATCTCTAGCTTTCAAAAAAACAGACAAAAACCCCCAAACTGGCTGCTTGCCATCTTTGCTTCCTCAAAGCACAGCAGGTGTGCTCTGCAGACCCCTCTGAAAATGCTGAATGGCCAGAATATTAATAGCTCATTTTCAGGTTATCTGCTTGCCCTCAATTGCTTTCGGCATAGCATGCATCAGGGGAAAAGAACAACAAAAAAAGTCCTTTGGTTTGTCTGCAAATAATGAGAGACTGAATAATGAGAGACCAATTGAATTTGCTTCCATCAGGGACAGTTGACAATGTTATAGTGAAATTATGGCACTTCCTGCCCTGCTTTTTCTCCCCTATTTCTATTATATGCAAATTATGGGCTGCTCCTTTATCACTTTTGTTGTCTTCTAATGGGCTTTTTCAGGTTGCGTTCCTCCCATCTGACCTTTTTTAAGTTACCTGCCTGGTGCACCTAAATACCTTTGCCTATTTCTACTTACTGCTCTACTACCCATATCCTTTCTTGGTTCCCCTCCTGGACATTATGCCACTTCCTGTTCCATATTCCTGAGTGCCACCCACAACACTCATCTGCTTCAGCCCTGCCAGCTAGCTGCGTTCCTGCTCTGAATCACTGAGACATTCCTGGTGTACTGTTTTGCTATTTGAAAAATAATAATCATGAAATATGTTGAGAATTTAAAATGACTCCTTTTAAAATCCAGTTAAGTAAGATAGGAAACACATACTAAAGTACTGACTTTGGCTATAGGAAATAAACCCTTTTTTAGTCAATAAAATGATGCATTTTGAGAGCTCTGATCCCTTAAGAATGCACATAGCTCCAGTGTGTGTGTGCTGCTGGCATCTGCTAATAGCTGAGCTCAAGTCATCTTTCAACATGGTCATTTCTACTTCAGAACTCTTTCAGAAACTATTCCAGTTCCTCTGGTGTGAATTCAAGGATATAAGTCTTACACTGTCCAGCTGGATATCTTTGAAAAAGGCCTCAGCATTTCTGCTCTAGGTAGAAGCCAGCTAACCGAAACTTGGTGGTTTGCAGCTTCTGTCTCTTGGCATTAAGTACCTTTTGCCGCCAGTAACCAGTATTTTTTAAAACAACAACAACACCCGTTTAATGCTTATACTAATGTTGAGCTATCCCAAAGCTATTGGCAGTATAGGTACAAATGCACAAGGCAGCTCTTAAATCTTCTATTTAACTAAAAGATAAATAAAAATTAGAAATTAGCTCACAAATCCTGTGTGTTCTTTTCCTAGTATATTTTTTGGCAGCTAATCAGCCTTCTCTCACCAGCCCCCCAGAGGCTAAGTGACTTTTCTTTTCGAAGTCTCTAACACTTCCAGGTTTGGAAGCTGGGGAGTGTGATTAACATAATGTCCACATAAGTAATTTCCTTTCAGGCCTTCAGGATTAAAGAATGAATGTGTACGCACACCTCAATGCGAATGTCTTGGCAAGGCAGCGACTTTTAACTGCTCAAAATAGCTTTATAATATGACAGTGTTTGGTGGACCACAAGACCAACTTTTCATACATCTCAGCTCAATTGGCAGCAGCCCACAATAAATCTCAGCAAGCACAGCCGACATTTGCACCTGTCTTGATACTAATGAGTGGCTATTTAAAGCATCAGAGTTTGGCTACTTAGCATTTCTGGACACTTACAGGCTGAATGAGTCATCTTAATTATGAACTGGGCTGTGTGAACATGGCACTTAAAGAAAATGTCAAAATTCTACAGCAAGGTAGTTCAAAATTCAAGTAAATCCAAAACTTGCCACCTCTGTCGCCTTTATACAAATCAAGCAGCTTTCCATGCCTCCACTTATTTCCTCCCCCCCCCTGCCCCCCGCTTTTTGCTAGTAATGGAAAAGGGCAAAGAGCTTTTCAGGGTACTGAAATCCTAAATCCTGACTCCTGGAAACTGTGATCAGCTGAATATCTTGCTTCTAAAACTACAATGAAGCGGGAAAATTGGAATCCAAAGGCTGTAAAATTATTATTTATATTTATCTTATTTCCATCTGTATTATGTTTGAAAGGGGGAAACTCGTGGAAGGGTATAGATCGATCTTAGGGGATGAGAATTTGGATAAATTGGGTTATTGATGAAGAGTGTAATTTGGGGATAAGAACTTGTTGAATTTAATTGCTTATTTGGAAGATTTGGAACACAAGAGGGGGTAGGGAGGGGAAGTCCTAGTTATTGGCAAAAAGTTTATAGATTGGATCTAATTTGTTTTGATTTGTTTTAATTTGGAAAACCTTAATAAAAATTATTATAAAAAAAAAATAAAACTACAATGAAGCACTCCCTTGCTAAGACGTATACTCAGTATTAGTTCATTTTCTTTATTTAAAAAATGCTTGTATTATCTGGATGGCGATTATATGCCTAATTGCAGTTTCTGCTTGTGTGTGATCCATGAGGTGTTGTGGAGTGGCCCATGAGAGGAATTCTGCCTTGTGTCTAAAGAGCAACACATTTGCTCTTGATATCTGTGTTTGTCTTAGCTTTGCTCTCCGCAATCCATAATTGTGCACCAACTGGTTTTCAGTCTTTCTTTACTGTGCTAATTGCATAGTGGACCAGACCTTTTCAGTAAGTGAACGTTGTTGTCAGACAGTGAGGCTTGTTCACTGGAAGGATAAATCACAGCATTACACAATCACTTTATAAATGTTACTTTCGAGAACACAGAAAAGAGGTGCAAAAAGCACACTGTTTAAGACTCCCATATATTTAACTTTGGAATGGTCAGACACACGAGCCTTGCCAAATTGACTTTTAAGATGCATGGAGATAAAAGCAATGTCTGAAATGACTTCCAGGAGTGGCTTTGTAGTTCTTTCTGCTCACATCCCCTGTTGTTTGAACAGTCTTACACGTACTTGCACTTTCTAGGAAGAGGTGTGCAAGTGCTGTGCCAAGTTAGTGGCACACATAGATCATGACTAACTTCCTTCATACTGACCTCTAATGCCACTATAGGACCACAATCATATTGTGTTAGTTGGCTGAGTTCATGCAAGAGAAGATAGATAGATGGAGCTTTCTTGGACAATAATCCAAGGTAATTGTTGGATGGTGAGCTCTAGATAGAGAATAACTGGGCATTTTTATGTATGTATCAATGTATGTCTTTTGAAAATCTACCCTGCCTTTCATTGGACCACATGTGTAAGTTATGTATCATAAAAACTAAACCTAAACCATCAGATTAATTCATAAATCAATGGGAGCAGCTAAAACACCACAGTTAAAAGGTCCATCTTATAGCTGCAGAGCAGATCTGATACTTCCAGCCTGAACCTACAGCCTAGCAACCAGCAAAAGCATGAGCACATAAAGGGACATTTATATCTTTAAAACACTTTTGCCTACTCTTCATTGTAAATACAGTTCTAGAGAGAGGGTTGCAGTTTAAAATACAAGTTCATGAACACAGCACAACAAAGATGGTGAACCTGTTGCTCTCCATAGCTTGTTGGACTCCAGTGCCCATCAGCATCGCCATTGTGGTTGAGAAAAAAGGGAGTTATAGTTCACCAATCCCTGTAAGGCCACACATTCCACATCCCTGAAATAAAATTATGATTTAAGAAAGCCAGGTCCATCCTGGCACTAAACCCCAACAAAGGTCTGGGCAAATAGCTTCAATTGTCATCAGAATCTCAGTAAGGACAGTGCCAGTGGTATCTCAAGAGGGTAGAGAGCTCCAAAGCTAAGGCATCACCATAAAAAAGGCTCTCTCTTGCGTTGCCACACAGCAAGTCTCAGCTAGAAGTGGCACTGCCAAGAAAGGGAACCGATCTCTTTCTTGAGAGGGTGCCCAACTACACCTCTGAAGGGAGGGCATTTCACAGAAGACACCACAGTGTTCAAGCACTCTGCATATTTAGGTCCTAGCTCATACAGGGCTTTCTAAGTAACCACATGTCTATACTAGACATGGAGAAAGCTTGGGGTAGACTGGCTCACCTGTCATTTACCTGAGCAAAGGAGGCAGCATAATTTCCTAATGTGGGCTTCTGGAATAAAGAGCTTCTGCTTACTCTCTTGTTGCAGACCTTGTGACTGGAGCAGCTTAGTTCTTACCAGGCTTCCTAAGTATTGGTTGCCAATTTGTTGTGGTTCACTTCTTGCCCTTGCTTGTGTTGGTAAAAAACAGAGAAAATAAAGGAGAGCACGAGCTGATAACTCCTTGAATTTTCAGACCAACGACTCCAGACATGCCATGTTGATTCATAGGGTGTCCCATGGTAGTCGTTCTGCGCCTTCCTCTTTTGCTTTTAAAGCATGAAGCTGAAGCTAATTGCTGATGGTAAAAGGCAGGCAGGCGCCTAAGAACATTCCAGTTTAGGGATTAAGGAAGGCTCGAGCTGACTCTTTGTTACCAAGAGTAGGGATTTCCAAATGCCGAGATTTAAAATGTAAAACATTGTTGAATAATGATGGCTGCTCATGACCTGTTTGCTACCAAGGGCATCATTTTGCAGGCTCAGCCAACACAAGTAAAAAGATTAGGTTTATTGGATCCCTTCCTGCATGTGTTTATGTAGCTGAAGTATTTTTTTTTATGCTCTTGATTCACAGCTTAAACAAAGCCTATAAATAACTGCCTGCCTCTGTTGAGGCAATTTGTCCTCTGTACTTTGAGTTTAGCCTAGGAGCCTGTTAAGTTTTTTTTTTTTATTTCCAGGTGTCGTCATCGTGAATTACATTTCAGTTTTTCAAACTGTCAACTTACCTTTTCCAAAATCTCTGCTAATGTTCACTTAGTTCCTGTTTAGACGATTAGTGGCACATTCCATGTGCTTTGGCACCTGCAAAATAGTTTTTTGTATAGTGTGGTATTTTATGTCAGGTTGGGGTGGGCGAGCAGTGTTGCTGCTTGCCACACATCAGGTGATGTGGAGGAGATGACACACAGAGAAAGTCCAAAACTAACAACACAACAGTGTTTACCTTGAGTTCTGGCAGGAAATCATTATTCAATCTGGTTTGTTTTATCAGGCAATTCCAGGGCCACACAGATGGAGCCAGCTGTATTGACATTTCTAATGACGGCACAAAGCTCTGGACGGGAGGCCTGGACAACACTGTGAGATCCTGGGACTTGAGAGAAGGCCGGCAGCTACAGCAGCATGACTTCACATCCCAGGTGCCTAGTATTCCTTACTGCAAATTTCAGGCACTGACTGGTGTACTGAACAACTTCCATCTTATCTTGGTTATTAACTTCAGAGTGAAGTCAGAGTATTAATGCTAGCAAAATTATTAGCACCACATCTCCTTTTATTATTCACATAGGCTTCTGGTATAGTCTCAGGCTGCTTTCAGCCAAAGCATTTACTGTGGAGCAAAGCTGTTATTGTTAATGAAGCATCCATTGGGGTAATCCGACAGTTTTGGAATAAAACGGTATCTGAAAATACTGGACTCTGCTAAGAATGCAGTTTGGCATTTTTGCCGGGGATGGGGTGGTGAAAGCAAAGGAGGTGGAAATGCCCCAGGACACTGACAAAGCATGTGTGCCATTGCTTCACATAATTAGCATGCACCCTTCTTATTTAATAAACAATCAGTGCTGCCATTTGGACTCAAATAATGATTTCTTGTTCTAAAAGAGATGCAAAATGACTTGTGATGGCACAGTCAGCAATAAGTCCTATTGAATTTAATGGGGCTTACTCCCAGGTAGGCGGTTTATGATTGCAGCCCTAGTTTATTGTCTCTTGTTTCCTTCCTTTCTTGCTAATATTTGCAAGAAAAATAAAGGGTTCTTTCTCTCTCCCTTAAAGATTTTTTCCCTTGGCTACTGCCCCACTGGTGAATGGCTGGCTGTGGGAATGGAGAGCAGTAATGTGGAAGTGCTGCATGTAAATAAGCCAGACAAATACCAGCTTCATCTGCATGAGAGCTGTGTGCTGTCACTCAAGTTTGCTTATTGCGGTAAGTTGGAAGAACAGCTCGAAGTCACCAGTATTACTACAAGCCAATCACACCTGAGCTGAATGTCTCAGGGCAAGGCACCTGAATGCTTCCATTTATTTTGGTTTAACAGCTGGAAAATAAAGGTAACACCCTATTCCCAGCTCCCCCAGGAGGTTAGTGAGAGGTAGCTCATGCCTATAAAGTCGCAATATCATCAAAGCAGCTTTCATACGCAGCTGGTGGCCCATAGTTCGCTTAGGTTGTGAGGCTATAGAATGTTGGCATATCAAGAGTTTTGAATGATGCCCATTGCTTTACTGAGCTAGTTATGCCTTTTTAGTTAAATCATTTATAAAAATCCACAAAGGTGGATTTGTCCTGGATGAGGAGAGCTTGGGGATGCCCTGCGGCTGATTTCAGGCACTCTGTGTTGGTTAACCATGCATCAAATGCTTGTCAAAATGACAGGCCTCTGAATTTAGTAGGCTACTCTACTGGTTTTCTGTAAAGTGACTTTGTGCAATCTTTCACAGCCTACCCCCCACCCCCACCTGCAAAGCTGTTAACATGGGGAACATTTTAGGCATATGATAAAAGTGCTTTTAGATACAAGATAATATGGGGAAAAAACACATGCAAGTGTGCCTGTTGGTGTCAATTATTTGACTGTGTTTTCATTGATGGTCCCATTACAGGCAAATGGTTTGTAAGTACTGGAAAAGACAACCTCCTAAATGCCTGGAGAACTCCATATGGTGCAAGCATATTCCAGGTAAGAAGAACAGCATATCAATGAAAGGGATTTGAACCTCGTGGTGGTGGGTGAGGTGTAAGAACAAAGATATTATTACCAGTCTTACTTAACATTTGTGTCTCGCACTTTCACCAAAGAGCTCAGGGAAGTGGACAAGGGGTTATCCTGTTCTGTGCATGTACCTTAACACAAGTGACTTTTTAAACCAGAACTTGTATGTTCTAGAAAAGAATAAACAAGAGGGACACACCGACACTCATACTGCGTACATTTATACTATAACTCTGTTCTTTTTCTTCTAGTCCAAAGAGTCATCTTCTGTACTTAGTTGTGATATCTCCGTGGATGATAAATACATAGTTACCGGCTCTGGAGACAAGAAAGCTACTGTCTATGAAGTTATCTACTGAGAAATTGTGTTGGAGACATAACGAGTTGAACTGGGCCAAAACATTCTTAATGTGTAGACATAGAAAGATTTTACCTTTCTTAATTAAAAAAAAGAAAAAAAAGAGGAAGAACTTGATTTCCACAATGTCACACAAAGCTATTCAACGTGTATTAAACAGAAGGCAGACTTGGGTATCCAGCTCCTGGATCGATGTGAAGCAAGAAGGCAAAATGGATTAATGTAGCATAGTTTTGATGGATTTTAAAAGCAGAGTCTGCTGAAGATTGTTGAAGCCTTTGGGTTGGTTTCCCCCCCCCCCTTTATGACCTCATAAAAATCATGCTCATTGCTTGAATATGCGGGATTATGTTTCAGCACTTGCAATTCCACCTGCATTCTTGTCTTGTGTAGAGCAGTGATATCTTGGATAAACTTGTTTCCTGGTTTTGCCTCTTGGGATATGGGTTTTTGTATTTTTTGTTGAAGATCAAACATTTGTATAAATTGTAAATATATTTGGTTTAATACAGTAAAGGCTTTAGTATCAATAAATGGTCTCTTTTCTCTCTCTCTACCCCAATGTCCCTTAAGTCATTTTTTTAAAAAAAATCATTTTATGGTCTAAATTTTGTAACAAGCTAGAGTAGAGTTTTTGCAACATTTGATAAGGTCTTTCTAGGGTGCATCAATTACTAGTTCTAACAAGAGAAGATCCATTGAAATTCAGAGGCATGACAAATTTGAGTCCATTAATTTCAGCACATCTCCTTTGAGTAAAACTTAGTTGGATACAACACTCTGTGCTGAGCTCTGAGGCTTATTTTACTAAAAGCAGTTTTCTTCAAACAGATTGGATTCAGAATTTACATTTGTACTGCAGAAAACAGAAAAGCAATAACTTTTACATTCAGAAAATAATCTCATTTTAAATTTTGAGGAATTGTTTATTCAAAATGTTTGTAAGTGAATGTTTAAGGATTGAAATGCTATGGTAAACAAGCTTGTGGTTCATATCCCATGGCAGTTTGCTACTTTGCAGCAAAAAACCCCAAAAAGAAGCCCAAGGTAACCCCTTCTGGGCCATTCCATTGCTTTCAAGGAAAGAAACAAAGTCAAGGGCTTAGGGAAGAATTACCAGTACATTATTTTCCAAGTGCAGGTTATCTGCTTTTATGAAAGTAGTACAGGTTTGCAGTCTTAGAAAGTGAAGGAATTGTTTATGCTTTTGAAGGTTAGCTTCATTGGGCATTTGCCTACTGGTTTGCTTGCTGATGCATTGGCCAGCTTCTTAACATTGATGCAAAAGTGTCACCTGGAAGCCAAATCAACACAACATTGGCTTAACTACAGACACAGCTTCCTATTTGGAAAAAGATTTCCTTTCTTGCATCTAGTGCCTAAAGAGACATTAGTTTTCTTTTCAATTTATATGCTCATTCTACCGAATCTATTTTATAGCAGTATGGAATGGTAGTAGCCCTAATATATATAACTCTGATTTCAGAATGTAAAATGTTAACTATTCTCAATAGCCTCATTTGATGGCCTTTAAAATTAGTATTGTTTTCTACCTATCGGCACATATCAGATGTGCAGCTATATGAACATGGGTGGATGAGCAGATGTGGTTGTAGCATTTGGTTCTGGGGTATAGGCTCCAACATTATGCTTTTTAACCATTCAAAGCCCTGTCATGTATCGTATCAAGAGTATTTCTAATGGTTTAATCCATTTGGATCATCTTTCTCCCATCACCCTACTGTTCTTGGACTTCATGGTTTCTTCGCTTTTCAGAAAGTTTTGCAAATCCAGGTGCTTAAAGGCTTAGAAAAGAGTCATTGGTGTGTGTTTTGTAAGTGTGATGTCTCTGGCTCTCAGGATAAATAAAGCAGGAATGTGCATATATACAGAACCCTATTTTTTTTCCAGAAATTGGGAAAGCATATGGCTGCTGGCGAGTGCTTAGCAGATTAAGTGAATATATAGAGTGCCCAATTTGCACAATTCATAATTCTGTTGCAGAATTTGGGTTTCTTGTAGCATTACAAATTGTCACAGAATTCCAGATGTTCTTACTCTGATCTTTCAGCAGCACTTTATTTTGATGCCTTGGTCCAGAAAGATACCGTTATGAGGCTTAGCATAATATGCAATGAACTGGCTATCCTTTAAAAAAAAATAATATTCTGTCTATCACATTCTCAGATGAGTTTGTGTACATGCTGTCTGACCCTCCTGAAGTAGATTCACAGCAACCACTAATAGTTGACACCAGGAGGCTGATTCTCCTCTGTAATTTTCAGTTTAAGGCTAAAACTTTCCCCATTTTCCTTGTAACGTAGAGACTGCTGGTAGTATTATGTTTTTTTTTATCACATAGATAAACACTAGTTACCTAGCTGTTTCCAGGTACAATTTACAGTACTGGTCTTGACCTATAAAACCCTCGGTGGCTTGAGACCAGAGTATACCAAGAATTTCCTTTACCTCTACAAAGTTGCCCAGACACCATGATCCACTTTACACAGTTCTCCACTGTCTGATATTTGGCAGGTGACACAAGAGATTGGAATTTAGAGCAGTCTCCTCTGAGAGGTCTGCCTGGATTCTCACCTTTCAGAGGACAGGGAAGGCTGTTAGATTTCAGTGAGCTTTTAAAAGGTGCTGTTTCTGACTTGAGTAGCTTTTGGTTTTTATTGCTGGGGTGTTTATTGCTTTATTTGTATCTTTTTATTGATTGTTAGCTGCCTTGATGAGGTGTCATAAAAACCTAGGGTAGAAATACTGTAAATAAATAAAATAATGGCCATGAAACAGAGATGCACACATAGCACAATGACCTGTTACTTTAATCATGTTTTGTTAAATGTTGGTGTACCTGATTGGCACCAGAATCTGCAGTAGTACCAGCCACCTGTTAGGCAAGAATGGGGAAGCTCCAGTCGTGGGGCTAAAAGCATCCATACCCTGCCTGGGCCTGCTTTTCACCATCCTCTTGCCATTTTACCAGGTAGGAATGCATCTCTGAACTGTGATACCATACCTCTCACTAGCCTGGATGGAGAGGTGTATATTTCTGATCATCCCCATCATTGCTAAGTGGCCCCTGAAAGGTTATCATGAGTGAATGCAGCCTTTAGGCTGACAAATCGGGTCCTCCCTTAAAGAGGGCACGTATTGCAGTGAGACCTGGAAACCAACACCCTGTGTTGTGCGTGGTCAGCCACAACACCCGATTGGTAGGTCCCTCGTAGCTGGGTGCAATCTGGCCAATGGGATGCAGTCAAAATGGTTCAAGGGACTTATTTATACCCATGTACATGACCCACAGCTTCCTCTTTTGGCGCGTGCATTCGGAACACCGGCCCACCTCTCCCTACTTTTAGGGCTTTGCGCTTGACCTTGCTATGCCGTTGTGTGTCGTCTGTCGTTGGGACTGGGGCATGGCAGGAATTTTCCCCACTTGGCTGATTGGCTGTTGCCATTTGGGTTTTGCCTGCCGCATAGCAAATCGTTACAACTTGTAAGGTTGTGGATAGGCTCTGGTTCAGGTGATAGGGATGGGAAAACACTTGCCATCCCTATGTGAAGGGTATTCTGTTAAAGGAATCCAGGGACTCGATGGTTTGGTCAACCCCTGAGAGGGGATTGTGCCCGTTCTGGAGTCCAGGGGGACATTTGGATGGCAGAGGTAGCCTGTTCCCGGCTTTCTGCTTATCCAGGTGTTCACCCTTGACTGACCTATGCTGGAACCCTGGGTCAGTGCTACATGCATGACAGGGCGCTAGTTTAACCAGAGCCTATGCAACCAGTCACTTTCTGTAATCAATAAAGTTGTGGCCTAAATTCTGCCAAAAACGAAAACCAAAATTCGAGTCAAGTGTGAATTTATTTAAGGGGGTGGTTTTTGGGTCTGAACACACAAATGTTCCCTGCCCCTGTATTAGGGCAACTGTTTTTAGTATGTGTCCTCTCTTCCTATGATCAATGTGCATTATCAAATGACAGTTAAGCACACATGAAGTGGGTGCAGCTCTGGGTTATGCTTATGGTATTCCAACATGGAGAGGTATCCCATCCCAATTCCAAAGAAATTGGGGGGGATAGAAATAGTAAGCTGTTATCAACCTTCCTAAGTAAGGGGTGTGATCAACTTTATTTCATTTAAAAAAACAACTGAGAATGTACTATGGCTGAAGATAATAGATTGTTTCACAACTTAATTACTGAATTGATTGTGTCTGAGCTTTCAATGTGCTCCCAAGGCCAGTTTACACGAGATGGGTTGCCTACTTTGAACTCTGTCTTGTATAGGAAACTCTGTGATCACAGGCATGTTCATTTTGCTGTATGTGAGCTTGATCTTGAAGGAAGCAGGCCTTCTAAACACAGAGGCTGAAGATGGTAGCTTTGCAACGGGAAGTAATAAGCCCTTGTACTCCTTCAAGGATTGTGCTTAATGACAAGAAAAAAAATTAGCAAGCAGTCTGAGAAGGTCACAGTGGGAAGTTAACCCATAACATGGAAAACTACAAAATCACTTGTTACATCCCAGGGAGTGGGCTTAATTTGTTTAAAATCAAATCCATCTGTTCATTTCACGCGCTTTGTTCCACTTCCTTGCAGCAATCCACAGCGGAGTACTCTGTTACTTTAAAAATTGGCTGCAATTATGATAAGCTAATAACTCTTATTTTTTGGTTAACTGCATCAAGATATTTTGGATAACTTCCAAGCTTCCCCTTAATTTTTCTGAATTATCCAATTTATCTATTGGCCCAAGTATTCACTGCAAAGCTAGGTTTAAAATTAATGTACTATTTTAATATTTATAAATTCTATATTAGTGCTGTCATTCAATTACTTGCTCCTAATGAATCAGCCATGTATTTCTGCTTAATATGACAGTAACCTTAATGTCAAATTAGTATTTGCAAATGTACTGCATATATTATTGAAGAAATTGCACATTAAGATTTTACTTGTCCATTTCAAATGCATATTTCTCTCTGTCACTTGCTTCAATTGAAGAAAAGTTAGGCACTGCCAATGCACGTCTGTGTAATCAGAAGAGATGTTAATCAGTTGCCCTGATTCCAAACTTCCCCTGCTTCCCAAACTGAAAAGGCTTCCACTTGCAGACAGCTTCATGCCTATATAGCAAGGAATAGATAATGATGGTTCCTCTCCCATTGAGATAAATGGAGAAGCCTGCTACACAGGGGGTCCATGTATACCAGGGGTGGCTAACCTGTGGCCCCACAAATGTAACTGCTGCACCACTGGCCATGCCATCATTAACTGATAGGACAACATCTGGAGGGCCATTGGGTTGACCATCTCTGATAGACACAGTGAAGAGCACTCAAGGCTCTGGGTCATAATGGTGTCTTGAGTCTACTCATGCATTGAAAGAATGTATTGGAGGATTGTACTGTTTAGTCCTGGACGACTGCTACCATGCTGGTCACCCACCCACCCAACTGCAGATTCTGTTGCCATGTAAAAGGATGCAATGCAGATGCAGATGCAGGCACATAGAACACCATGCAAGGGGGGAGCTTGATGGATCAGTTACTCAGGATCTACATAGAAAGCTTATAATCTTTGGGGACTTCCAGTTTATTAAAAAAAAGATTAGTGTTGGCGGGACATCATAATGGTATATAAAAAATATGTATGGCAGGCACAGGCAAACTTGGCCCTCCAGATGTTTTGAGATTACTACTCTCATCATCCCTAGCTAACAGGACCAGTGGTCAGGGATGATGGGAGTTGTAGTCCCAAAATGTCTGGAGAGCCGAGTTTGCCTATACCTGATGTATGGTATGGAGAAAGTGGATGGAAAGTTTTTTCTCCCTCTCGAATAATAATAGAACCCAAAGTTCTCCAATGAAGCTATATGCTGGAAGGTTCAGGACAAACAAAAGGAAGAACTTCTCCACACATCATATAGTTAAATACTATAGGATTCAGTGCACAAGATGTATTAATAGTGACAAACTAGGGTGACTTTAAAGGGGGTCTAGACAAATTCATAAAAGATAAGACTATCAATGGCTGCTACCAATTATAACCCTGTACTTTGCCCAGTTTCAGTCTGTTGGTCCTCATCCAGCCCACTACTGCATCTAGGCACTGGTTCAGCTTGGTTCACCTTTCCTGACTCAAATTTGATGGAGGAACAAACAGAGCTGGGTATCATCAGTGTACTAATGACACTGCGCCCCAAGCCTCCTGATGGCTGCTCCCAGCGGCTTCATATAGATGTGAAGCAGCACTGGGTGTCAAATAGGGCCATGGTGTAGAGACACAGTACCCAGATGACAGCAGTGATGCAAGAAGAAGCTGAACTACCACAGAACAGCACCTCCAGTCCCCAATTCACAGACAGAAGTAGTTGTCAAGTGTCTCAGGGTCCAGGGAAAGGGTTTAGTTTTTTGCAGGAGTGGACACACTAGGACCACTTTCAAGACCATGGGAACTGTTTCCTCTCACAAGGATGCATTAATCACCCCTTGAATCCATGCGGCCAGCTCCTCCCAACCCGCACAAACAGACCAGAATGCACAAAGGACAAATGGACTTCTGGCGTGTGGAATGGAGTAGGTGGCTCTGTAGCTCCCTGAAATGTTGGGTGAACATGGGAGGGTGGTCGTGTGTCCTGCTCTGTAGTCTTTCCTTCAAAGGATTCTTCTTAGAAACCACAACAATGAAGATTACATTGATGCAGTATACATATATCTAGTTACTGGATGGCAAGTGCCAGAACCTGCTGATTCAAAGATTTTAAACTGCAGGTGAATCTAACTGAAAATGGGCCCAGGTGTGCATTTCCATTCTCCATGATCATTTCAATTCAAATCATTTTCCAAGTCAGGATTTTTAGAAGCTGTATTCCTGCTGCAGCTGTGCGCGCACTCTCTCTCTCTCTCCTCATGTTGTGTGTGAACAGTTACATTGAGAATGGTAATTATTGGTGTTTGAGTGCAAGTAACTAACTTTCTTCCATCCTTTGAAAGAGCAGCACTTCATTAAAAATACTAAATATGAAACTGTATATTAAGTGCTGTGTGGTTTTAAATCCAAGAATTGGAATGAAAGGCGGTTTTGACACTTTCATGGTAACTTTACATTTTTCATTAGTGAAGTAATTAAGCTCTTTAAGATTGAATTTATGGCATGTTTTTATATTTTCTCCCCCACTGGGAAACATTTTACTTCATTGGAAATTCTCATTTTACCTTGTTTGCCCTTGTTTGAAGATGATGGAGAGGGATCTTCATAGTTCTATTAACTTTTACCATACTTGTTTCGTTTTTGTGGGGTGGGGAGGGAAGCTAACTTTAGAGTTAAAGGTTTTCTCATATTTAAAAGGTGCATAGAGTTGCTATTTTAAATTCCTATCATGAATTGCCCAGTAATTCACCCCATAAGAACAGTTTGGTGATGCATTCTCTTTATTTTGGCATTGCCAGGGTGGGCCCCCTGGGGAGAGAAGGAAGTCAAGGACAACTTCCCATTGTTTCCTTAGCATACGTGGACACAAAGGACCTCATAACTGACTTCAGTTTCTTACCTTGAATTTAGGGTCTTTATTCCTTAGTCATTGTTTAGTCCAGAGCTTTCCAAACTTTTCACGTTGGTGACACACTGTTAAACCTGCATCATTTCACGACACAGTAAATCAGTTTTACTAGTAAACCAGAGATTAAACTATCCCCTTTCCAACCCTGGGAGGAGCGTTCGTGCGACACACTACACTGCAACCGACACACTAACGTGTCACGACACACAGTTTGGAAAGCTCTGGTTTAGTCCTATGGTAAATAGGTGGAATTGCCAACGTTCCATGGTACCTGCCAAGTGATTTGTTCACACTTGTAGCAGTATTTAAATGACCTCCCCATACTTCTCCTCTGGCTGCTTGCAGTTCCTTGTTAGGCCCTTGGCACAGCCAGCCACTTCCTTTCCAGTTGGATGGCAACAGGCCTATGGGCTGGTTGGAAGGGGCAGGCAGTGGTTGAGCTCAGTTTGGGTGTGTTTGGCTTGAAGGGGGGGAAATAGGGAATGTGAAATGAAGAAAGGCAGAAAACAGGGTGGATGGGCGGGTGGGCAGGCAGGCAGGCAGGCAGGCAGGCAGGGAGAACACAAGAGGTACAAAGCAAGAAAAGAGGAAGGCAGGACCATGGGGAGAGAGCAGATAGAACAATGAGAGGGAGACGGTTGTGGGAGAGAAAGGGGGGCAGAATGGTGCTTGCTGGTGAATGCACGGTTGCAGTGTATGCAAGAGAGTCATGAAAGAGAGGGGGAGATGGGGGCAGCAAGCTCATCTAAAGTTGATTTAGGGAAATTAATTCACTTGCCTTCTGGGTGTTCTGTTCGTCAGAAATGTGACTGTATATGAATGTTCTTGTCTTCCAGGGTTCATTTGTACATTATCTGGGGCACATTTTACCTTCTTTGAAATGGGTACACAGAAATCTGCAGCAGAAAGCTTTGGAATCACAGGTGTCCCTTTTTTGTATTCTGCTCTATTCTTGTTGCTTGTGACTAACTTGCCCCCAACAGCCATTTTGTGACCAGCCAGAGCCCTATGGCAATCATGTTGTGTTGCTTTCCAAAATAGTTTTTTTGAATTTCCCACTAAAAAATGAAATAAAATGAGTACTCAGAAAGTTAACTGCGTACTGTGCTCTCCCACAATCATGCATACCCAGACTTATTTAATGGGTATGTGTTTGCGCAGTGAGTCTTTTAGAATTATGGCATTTCCCATGAAACTTCAGGAAAATTAATTTCTCCTATGGTTGCAAATCCTCTGGGATGACATGGGCTGCCTCCTCTGAAAACAGATTCGAAAGGAAAACATGACTGTGATATCCAGATGCAAGTCTATGCATTTTCCTGTTTTGAATCTGAACAATGTCTAGAAAGCTATTTGAAAGGCAGTTAAACCACTAATCGTATACAATCTATTTTGTAACGGGGGGTGATATGTGGCGATAGCAAATTCAGATGGAAGAAGAATATGAAATTCAGATAGCAGCTTGAATGATTTGGTGTTAGCATGGGGCCCAATAACACTACAAAGCTATAAACTCTGTCGATCTAGATTGCCCAGTTAGGTGGCAGAGATGCAATTTGTCTTTTCTGAAACCGCCTGCTGCTTGCTAGCTCCATCTCCTGTCACAGCCTATTAGCTCCCCGAGAAAATTGGTGGGAAATTGCCTGCAGATTGTAGGAAATTGCATCTCCAGGCCCTGGAAAAAATGTAGGATAGCACAACACTGACCCTCCCAGAGCAGCTATTAATACAGCAAAAGCTGACCTTTGGCTTGGTGTGAAACGGCTTTGCTATTTACTGAATAAAGGCTGTATTATGTGCGGTTGCAGGAAGGTACAAATTATTAGCTAGGCTGGTAGCCACCCTCCTTTGGAAAGCTTTTAAGTGTTAGAGATAGAGACTGCCTCACATCTTGGAAATGGCAGAGAACAGTTGTTTGGGGACTTGAGCATAAAACTTCTTGAAAGGATAGTCAGAAGTATCCTTGTGCTTTTATTACATTTTTTTTTTAAAAAGTTTGTAAACAGCTTGGCATCATCATAGCCAAGAGACTGCTGTCCATTCTCTTTTCTTCTTTTCCTGTCATGATCTGTACTGCATGATGAAGTGAAAGCATCTGTTTCTGAATGATCAGGATGATATTGGCTGATCAACAGAATGAGAAGAACCAGAACTGAATTCAAAGAGCCAATTTTGGGTTGGTTTCTTTTCTATTTTTTACATAGAAAGTAAAGATGGGGAGAATGAATGCTTATCTCAGCAGTTCCCCACTAGACACAAAAGTAGTGTGGTTAAACTGTATATTGGTCTCTGGCATTTAGTCTATAACCATCTTAACTTAGGTGAGTTATGAAGTATACTGCATCATCTCTGAATAAGAGGTCAACATTTTCAGGTGGACATAGTGAACACAAGACCACCTTAACAAAGAAGTGAAAATAAACTTGTAGAAGTAACCCACTTTTTTTGCCAAGAACCATGCACAAACCAGTGTTCTGATAAGTAGACTGCCTTAGCACAGCCTCAAATGCCTAAATGGGAGGGTTACAAGAGTCATTTAAAATGGTGTGCGCCATGGAACTGAGTGATTCCAAAATCACCTCAGTCTATTGGAAATCTTACTTTTCAGAGAGAGAACTGTTATCAGTGTGCTGTCACAATTTCACATGGGACATAACTAATCACTAGCTTATTTGTCCTATTAACAATGGTACATCACGCAGATTAATGGCGCATGTGACTGTGGGAAGGGAAGAGAATAGTTGAAATGGGTATATCTTCAATAATATTTGTAGAGCTGCTGAGCAGAGAAGGACATCCGTATAGAAGCATCAACTGCTTTAAAACAGAAATTCCAAAGCAAAGATTAACAGAAGCCCTCTCTGTTCAGTGGTTTGGTACCCAAGGGTATTGGACACATGACTTGGCTTTCAAAAATGCCCCACACCTACCTCCTAGATGCTGACATATGATTGGTGTCAGTCTGAAGGGTTGGGTTTGTGTGTACAAGGCTCCCTTCAGACAACGGATGATCATACATAGCCTGGGAGGGCTTGGCCAGCATGTGTGTCTGTGTCTAGGAAGCCAGTAGGACACATTCCTGGAAGCCCAATTGTTCCTACATTCAATACCTCTGAGTTCCAAACAATTGAACCAGGGGTAGTCTCACAGGGGAATTTTATACATTTCTACTCGACAGTAAGTAGAAGTTAGTTTCAGTGGGCTTTATTTCCTGAAAGTGGGTGCAGGATTGCAGTGTAAAAAACAGGTTTGTTGTCTGTTTATCATTGTTTCTTAACCCAAAGCTGTGTAGATAGTGTGAAGGAATGAAACAGCTCCAGCTATTTTGTGTTTTGCTTTGAAGATGTAAAATGATAGCTTTCTGTCTTAAAGGCTCTTCTGAGGAGGGTTAAATGTTCAACCTAGGAAACTGACACCTAATGGGGGAAATGAACCTTAAAACACAATATAGGTTGAGGGAGAGAAACAATGAAATTATGGGAAAGAGTGAACCCAAACATAGCTGTATTGTCCTTCTGGGTGGCCAAGGGTTGGGGATCAGAAATAGAAATAATTATATAAGTAAAGCTGGGCAATAGAGTTGATTAGAATTGAAGTTTTTTGCTCTTAAGGAATGAAGAACGAGCTGAAATCAGAAGAGAAGCCATGATGGAGAGAGCTGCAGTGGTCCCAGAATACAGAAGCTAAACCAAAAGGTCTGGAAACTGCTTTATTGGTAAATATTTGCTTGGGTGGGGAAACTGTGTAGACTAGATAGAAGTGCTTCCCTGTGTTATTTTCATTTGCACTTAAGGTCAACTGTTACAACTGTTTTATAATGAGATCACCCCTTTCTTAGAAATATATTCACAATAATTTAGGGCCTTTCAAAAAAACTGGATATGTTTTTGCTTTGCTTTACATGAAGCTCCTGAGTCTAACTGCTCTTCTACAGGACTCCAGTAAAAAGAGTGAGCTGGATCAGAAAGCAAAACCCAGAAAGGGCTGCTTTGAGTAGAAGCAGCCAGAAAAATAAAGATTGCCACATGGTGGCTGCAGGAAAGACCAAAGAAGAGTTGAGAAGGCTTTGTTGGTTTGTTTACTCACCTTTCCCTGCTTTCATGGTGCAGGTTACAGCCCTGGCTGTCTCTAATGAGCTGAGAATCTGTGGAGCAAGAGCTTGTGGAAGGAGTCTACTTAACCCTTTTCCTCTGGTCTTTTTCCAGCTGAAAATAATCCCCTCCCCAAATAGCTTTTTCACATTTGCTATGGAAATAAAACAGCTGTGCTGTTCTTCCACACAAGACTTCCACCCCACCCAGGCTCTGTGTGTGTGTGTTTTAAACAAATCATGGAAAAATCTAGCATATGTTTGAGCCTTAGAAGTTCTGCTCAGAATAGACCCACTGAAATTAATGGACTCGAGTTAGTCATTTCTGTTTATTTCAATGGGTCCACTCAGACTGTGCATCACGCTGCATAGAATACTTTGTCTGTAAATCATAATCTTTTTAATTGATGCAGGGTAGATACCACTTGATCTGGAAATGACTGAGTCACTACTGTATATTACAGGAATACTACTAGGCTAGTTTTAATTTTTTTCAGCACAGAATATTCTATTAAACTATATACCTGCAGTATGGAAATGATCAATAGGACAACGAAAATGGATTTTACGTGCCCAAGAGACTGATACTGATGAACTGGAGAAATAAAGATATGATACCCTTTAATGGATTGGTGATATGATGTCGCTCGCAACCTATGAATGGACTGCTTACAGGTGCAGACTCTGTATGGATAAATACGATAATATTGGGAAGGACTTAATACAAAATGTAGAAGGCTATTAACATTTACATAAGTATTAGGATAATAACACTATACCAATTTATATATGATTGTATGGGAATATCATATATTGCATTTTTGCATATTCTTTTTTATATTTATCTTCGTTGTTCTTTTTTCTTCCTTACTTTTCCTTCTTTTTTCTGTATTGCTTTATTTCTTTTAGTTGACATCACTTCAATAAAATATAAATAACATAAAAGGAATACTTCTAGGCTGCTATGATAGTTACCATGTGGGCCAATTAAGAACCATGAGTCAAAATTCAAATATGTGATATTAGCCACCCTAGTAGGATTAATCATATTTCCCTCCCTAGCAATGTGTCAGATTTCTCATTTCCATTTCAGAATGGAAATGTGAACATTCCCTTGGCTTTCCTCCCAAGAAATTCTCCCCAACCCCAAATGGCTAATTATGAGGAGATGGTTGTTATGGCTATGACTGCTGAGCATGGTCAGTGTTCACTGTCAATAGGCCCTTCTCTGTTTGACTTTACAAAACACGTGGTCAGGATGTTTTTGTGTTCTGTACACCGTTTTTGAATGCTTGCTCTATCTCAGTGGGTTTCCAGATGAGGAAACCAGATGTCTCTGTTTCTCCTAGATTTTCAGATTATTCCACTGGTGGTGGTGAGCAATCTATAGAACAGAATATCATTTCTTCCCCTCACATGAAACCATACATTGTAATGAGAGAACAACATTGCTGCTTCAAGAAAACAAATGCATTATTTAGGCCTTCCTCAAATCCACTATTACTGTAACACACTGACAAATGTTTGAAGTTGTCTCTCCTCTAGAATAGTACCATTTGCTCCTTAGTGCTGTTTTTATAAATAGACAAGGAACTGAAGGCAGCTTAATGTAAGCTGTAACCAGCTACAGCCATGGTGTTTAGCTGAGTATGGACACTTCGGCATAGTGATTTTGAGAGATGCTGGCAAAATTCTCCTGAACCAGACTCAGAAACTGACTTTGGAAGCTCTATGTCAAGGCTGGGGTACCTTTTTCAGCTTGAGGGCTACATTCCACCCCAGACCACCTTTTGTAGGGCTGCATCCCAGTGGCGGATGAGGCCAGACACCTCTCCCTTCCTCAAGGCAAGCAAGAGTATTATCACAGTTGGAGGCATTGCAGCCAGATGGGCAGAGTCCTGTGGACCAGATAGCAATGCTCACAGGGCTGCATTCTTGTTTTTTTTTTTAATAATATTTATTGAACATTTTCAAATATAACAGAAAAAAGAAAAGAAATAAAACATCCATTTTATAAGCTTATTTTCATTAGCATCTTTCCAGGACTTCCCCACCCCACCCCCTCTTATATTCCAATTCCTTCAAATAGATTCAGCAAGTTCTTACCCCAAATTTTAAACTTATTATAATTAACCCAGTATTAAAAATGTTTTTCCATCCCCTAAAATCGACCCCGCTCCCTTCCACGAGTTCCCCTCTTTAATATGCAGAACAGATTAAAATGAAAGAAAATAGAAAAATGAATAAAATATAATTTAACACCCTTTGGATTCCAAATTTCCCTCCCCCCTTTCCCGGTTATGTTCCCCAATGTCCATTAATGCCTGTTGTTATCCTGGAGATCCCACATCTAGGCCGAAATCCTTCACAAGTCCACTTTGCCGTCTTTTTAATAGTCTTTGCCATCTTTTTGATCATCTTTAGTTTCGAGCGTCCAATCTTAGAAAAACTATCTCAAAAAGGTCCATTTCTTCCATCCAGATCTCTGTATTTAAGAATAAAAACTCCAATTTTGTTTCTTTAGACCTTTCAAATCTGGATGTCCCAAATGTTCCCACTCCCAACTTTGTCCAATTCTTGTTGTTCATGTTGTTTTTATTGTTCTCTCTCCTCACTTTCCTCTAGTTTCTTTTCCTGCTCTCCTGCAAAAATGTTCCAATTCCAAAAGCTTCTAAATCCCCTACAGAGGCTTTGTTATTCAGGAACAAAACTTTACGTCAAGTCCCTTCCATTCTTCAATAGATAAGTCTATTGTCTCCTTTGGTGTAGAGACCTCTGTAGACAAAATAGTGTTCCATTTCTGCAGTTTCCCAGGAGATAAAAAGTCCAATTCGAATTCCATGCCAGCAATACTTGTAGTGTCCCACAGCCCCTCTAGAGGGATTATAGTAACTCAGTTTCCTTCCAGATCACACCCAAAAGTCAAAGTAACTTGTTATTTCTTGTTTTATACAATTTATATCTAATTTGTAACAAATGTAACCGGCAAAGTCCTCATAACACAGTTCTCTTTTTATTCTTCAGCTTTGACAGCTCCTTTGACAGCTGTCAAAGCCTCTGTTTCTCCTCTCCTGGATCACTCCCGGTTCCCGGGGGGGGGGGGGGGTTTGCATTTTAGCTCACATTCTACTTTTCTCCTCCAGCCCACTCTTATAATTTTCCATCGTGAAATTAGTAACTTTGTCAAACTTAGGTAGCACTCGACCTTAGCTGTTAAATCCTTTGCTTTAAATCCTCTACAACAGGGGGGAGGCTGACTTCCTTTTTGCACCTCCCCCGCTCGCTCCGAATTTAAAATTTAAACTCCCCCCCCCTTTTTAAGTCCAGTTTCCAATTACTCACGGGTTGTTCTTTTAATCCGAATTTTCAATGGAAGAAGTCAGCGCTCTCCGCCAAATGCCATGCGGCTTCGCTCGGTAGGGGAAACGGAGGACTCATAGCACCACACACCCCCCCGGCACCCGCTCCGTAGCCTTTAAAAAGGCTCCTTCGCGGGTCGGGGGGCGGAAACGGTGCCCGCCGAGTCACCATGCCCATGGGTTTCAGCGCCCATGGTTTTTAAGGGTCCCCGCGACGCCGACGCGGTAGAACCCAGCCCCTGCCGAGCAGGCTCCCTCCAGAGCTCGGAGGGAGTCCGCCATTCGGCGATGGCGCCAACCCGGAAGTCCACAGGGCTGCATTCTTGGACCTGAGGTTCCTTATCTCTGCTCTGAGACTTGAAGTCTAAAAGCCTGCCCTGAACAAGAGCCAAGCTTTTATGGCCCCCAAGTTCTCCATTTGGGATCAAAATCTTCACTGGAGAATTTCCTATTTTCCCTTGCTGGCTACTGCATCTTTCCCTTCTCCTCTCAGATAGCAGCTCATAGAAAACATTCCCACCAAAAAAGAGAGAGAGAGAGAAATGCTGTAAGCGTAAAAAGGTAAAGGTAAAGGGGCCCGTGAGAATTAAGTCCAGTCACAAACGACTCTGGGGTTGGGGCACTCATCTTGCTTTAAAGGCCAAGGGAGCCGGTGTTTGTCTGCTTCCGCAGACAGTTTGTTTCAGGTCATGTGACCAGCATGACTAAGCCGCTTCTGGTGAAACCAGAGCAGCGCACAGAAACGCCGTTTACCTTCCTGCTGGAGGGGTATATATTTATTTACTTGCTCTGTGTGCTTTCGAACTGCTAGGCTGGCAGGAGCAGGGACTGAGCAACGGGAGCTAACCCTGTCGCAGGGATTCAAACCGCTGACCTTTCGATTGGCAAGCCCAAGCAGCATAGTGGTTTAACCCACAGCGCCACCCGCATCCCGCTGTAAGCATACAGAACCCCAAAAAGGATAAAAATGAAAACATTCCCACCTTTCCTTTCTCTTTGAATTACTTCCAGGCCTCCATCTTTTAATGCATTCCCCCCCACCCCCTTTCAATGCTTTGTGCAGTTTTGTGGCTGTATCCCAAAATACTTGAAGCAATATGCTGAGGAGAAGAAATGGAAATGGATTAATACTAAAATCCACATTCTAGGATTGTGGGAAAATGCAAGTGGATGAGGAAAGGGGAAGAGGTTATAGGGGGGAAGTTTAAGTGAGTTCCCAGCTAAAAAGCAAAGTAAGGCTTTGCAAAGAGGGCGTGAACCCATTTGGCCTTTGTTGCCGTGGCTTGCATTGGTTGTCACAGGTGCATTATTGTGATGGGGATTTCGGGCCCTATCTTTGCATTGTGAATATTTGAATGTTAGAAAAGGGCATGTGTCTACCTCCCTCTCCTGTGAAGAAAATAGTGACCCGCTATTTTATTTCTGCAGTGTGCTACAGTCTGTGTTTATAACAAGTGTTTCACACTGTGCTACTACTTTAAAGTCCTGAGCTTGATCCATAGCAATTTCCCACATTTTTGGTGCAAAGCCTTGAAAAGATGCCTCAAGCAAGACATTCAATCAAAAATAAAACATGCCAGTTATTGACTGTGTCTCCAGCTCCTTGGGGTGGGGGTGGGGGTGGGGGTGGGGAGCTTACTGCTACACTAGTCTGAAGAAACCCATGTTATCAAAACCAAAATGAAAGGAAGCAGAAATTAAAGATAGGAGCTTTGTCTGGGTGTCCCACAGCAAGAGAGAAAGAGAGAAAACCTTTCACTCTTCCTACAGAGATTCTTTTTCTTACACCATAAACACTCAGGCAATGATCTAGAGACTCTTCCGACTGTGGAAACAGGGTGCTATGTATGACGCAGTGCTTTGCCTCCTATGACCACATCCAAACAATCTAGTCCACCTGTAGAAGGCATGGGCATGGATCTCCATGGAGTGCTTTTCTTCTACTCGCAGTCTGGGACCCTTCATCAATGGAAATATAATCTTATAGCCATTCTCTTACCTCTGAGTGTATTGGGTGAAAATGTAACATCCGCGCCTATACAAAGTGTTCTGGGCTGTGTTTATTTGTGTCACACCTTGGCCAGTGACCTTGGAACTATTGTAGATCCAAAAAAAAGGTCTTTCCTCATGGCCAGACAAGATGGGATAGGACACCTACATGTACTTTGTGCACTTTATCTGTTCCATCCGCACACAAATCAGGGAAGGACATATATTCTTTACCCACCCCAGAAAAGGAGCATGCAGGGAGGAGAGTTAAAAACGCTTCCTCTTGCCCTTTGAGCTTACCATGCTCTCCTCCATTGCTTTGGGAATTCCACACTCTCACCTGTTTCTGAGACTGGAAAAGCTGGGTAGAGGTAAATTTGCTAAAAGCAATAAGTGCTGTAAGGTCAGTAGGAGTACAATTGATTGTTCTTGTCAAGCTCTTGATGAAGTAGACAAGGGGTAACCATTGAGGTGCCTTCCAGATCTTGCTGGATTACAGCCCATGTCAGCCCTGGCCATGTTGACTGGGGCAAATGGTGTTCAACAACACCTGGAGGGACACCATGTTGGCTACTCCTGGAGCAGATACAAGAATAAAATGCACCAGCCTGCCATGTCGTATCTGGGCCTGCATAATGCTAAACCATGGTTTATTAAACTGTGGCTTAGTGTTTATTAACTATGGTTAAAGCTTGCTCATTAACCAAGGTTCCCAGCCATTTTTAAAATCTTTATTTTATGTTAATCACAGTTCAGCATTACAGGTGGACCTGGACCTTCTCTTTAACTATGGTTAAGGAGCTGCCACCGTCCAAAAGCTCTAGACATGTGAAAGAAGAGTGGCTGAAAAGTCGAGCCATGATCAAGACTCAGTCACTTGCTAGTTGTTTTAACTATTCTGTAATATCACAAACCAAGGTTTAAGTGATCATCTGCCAAACACATCTTCTTTAACTATGATTAACTGTAGTTAATGTTAACCCTGGTTTAGCATTATGCGTGAACCAGACCCTAGTTTGGACCTATGAGCTGTGAATGTCATATGCTAGAGCAAATGTTCCTGCTATTCTTTTCCTAATCACTGAGGTACATTTTGCACACCTTAAATGTTTTAAGTGTTACAACTGTGTCATATTCATCAAACAGCAAAAAAGAGAAACCAATCCTAGCTGAAGTTCAGTAACCCTAAAAGATATGTCAGGGTTCACTTTCTTTCCTGAAAGGCTGCTTTCACATATTGACTGATTCACCCTGCTTTCATTTGTAGTTAGACTTATACTTTGCTCCTTTTCGTGGTGCTCAGTGAAGTGTCTTTAATCTCTGTTGGCTATATTTGTATTCAGCTCTTCTGTCAAGTAGCTCAAAGAAGCATTTTAGCCTCACAACTCCTTTTTTGAAGTCAGTTCAGGCGTTATATTTGATTGCATATGTTGGGTGGCAGTCAACTAAATTTTACTCAGAGTAGACCTATTAAAATTAATGGACCCAGTTTAGTCATGATCATTAATTTCTACGAGTCTGCTCTGAATAAAAGTTAGCTGAATACCACCATGTTGTACACCACCATGCTATGTTGTATGAATTGGCACATATAAATACAACTAAAATGCACAGTGATGCCTGGCTATTGAACCTTGTAGTAGCTATTGCCTTTAAGAGTGTCTGGCCTAGGTAAAGCTGAAGAGTAACCACTGAGAGGGCCTCTCTGTACATTCAGTGTGCCTCTTATATGCAAGGAAGAATCTCTTCAGTCTTAGCTGGTTGTAGATTCTGGGATGGGACATCAAAGCTAAGGTGTTTAGGGCCCAATTTAAGAACATAAGAAGAGTCTTGCTGAATCATACGCATCTCGCCCAGCATCTTGTTTCTGTCCATGACCAACTGGATGCCTATGCGAAACCCACATTGCACAAGGGCAATGATCCTCTTCCACTGGTGTTCCTGGACTCAGAGGTATTCTGTGTTTGATCCTGTAGGAAGTATTCAGCTATCAGGAATAGCAGACATTGATAGCTTTATCTTCCATTAATGCGTCTAATTCCAGTTTAAAGCCATCTAAGTTGAGGACCACCACAACATTTTATGGTGGAGAATTCCATAGCTTCATCTTGCACCGTGTGAATAAATTCTTCCTTTTGTCTGTCCTGCATCTCTCACACTTTCACTTCATTGGGCCATGGGTTCTAGTACTGTATTATGAGAGATTTAATACTTTATAAATTGTGAATTCCTATATGAATGCCGAGCCCTGTGTCCTGACTTTGCTACTTAGATGACTTAAAGATACAGTGTTTTACCTAAGGGGGTTGAACCACAGGAAAAATCAGCCACCCACCCCTGGATTACCTAGAATGTATAGAAAAGTGTGACTGGGCCCAGAAAGTTTAAAATATGGTTTAAGAGGAAATACGGCACATCATTTTGTGTTGTAGACACAGCTGAATAAACTGCTCTAGGAGTGTTAAGGGCCACTACAATGTAAACAGAAAACAGCAGTGACCTGCACTGTATGCTTGAGACACAATAAATAAATTCTTTCATCCTGTTGTTTGCCTTTCTGCTGAATCAGGTCACCATAAAGCACCGTGGGTATTCTTGGCATACCAAAAAAGTCAACCTAATTTTCCATATTTACACTTTCCAGAATTGTGTTTGAAATGTTTCAACTGGAGTTGTCAAAAGTGTATCTGTTGTAAGTTATGCTGTTGGCAGAACATCCATGAAATATAGCAGTTTGAGCAAGTGCAGCCGAGCTCTAAGTAGATGGTAATTGCCCAAACTGGCATAGATCACTGTTGAGTCTCATTGAATTCTTATGAAAGACTTCGCAAAGATTCATTACATATTTTATGATGTTGCACTTTGCTCTTTCTTCTAACAACGCCACATATACATAAGATATTCTTATGAGTACATTTCTGTACCTACAGTGCTATTCTTCTAACTGTTGTCAGTTTGCAGTCTTGGTATATGCCATAAACCAGTTTGGAATCTCCACTGGTGGTATTGAGAAGTTCACCTAGAGATCATGCTCTGGAACATCAATGTGATGTGATGGTGACATTATTTGGGACCTGGTTGGACAGTTCTGGAACAAACCACCTTTATCTTCCATGAAGTGACCTTCAGCCAACTACTCTGGGCTGCCACAAGCATTCATGCAAAGGTGATTATATAACCAAGCAGTTCTCCATGCATGTTTACAAAAAAGATTGTGAACACATTCCTGGCCTTGAAGCTTTTGGCAAGTAGGGCTACAGTCTCCTTGATTGTGTATACTGCTGTTTTCCCCTGGGGCAGGAGAAGGTGGAAACAGCAGTGAGCACTCCCAGGCCCTGGCAGAGTATCTGTTCTTGCCAGAGGTTTGAATGAACAGTTCCAGAATTTCTGGGCAGGAAGCTGATGTTATGCATACTATTTTCCCTAAAGAGAAGGACTTCAGCCAGGGATTCTGGGACTTGTAATTCTAGTATCAATTTATTCTATTCTGCTGGGACTTGAGGCTCTCAGTGGAGGTGGTAACAAGCTTGTTTAATTAATGTCATACCAGATAAAAAGTTTTCTGGTATGATCGTGTCAAGTAAAGTCTCAGTGAGCAGATTTGAATCATGTAGAGTCAGATTCAGGGGCACGTGGCTTGATTGGACAAGATAGTGATAAGCCTTATCAGGACCAAGAAAAGCTCCCAGTGAACCCTTCTGGCTGTGGCTTTCTTCTTCCTACAGGTTATGAAGAAATGTTGCCTCAGCAAAGAACTGAGTCTTATGAAGGCTGCTATTCTGCACTTGGCCCCATCTCCCCACAGAATCTGGCTCTTGTTTAGTTCTATAACTGATGGTTTCTGTAAGGCTGGGGATATACTGTATAGACACTACTGGGGACTGATCCCTGAAGTAAGAGGACAGAGGAAGGGTCACATCCTCAGGTTGGGAGAGTAAAGAAGAAGGTGCTAGATGTCCCCCTGGAGTGCAGAGGCCTGTATCTCTTCCTCACCCAAGTCGAAGGCAGTGCAAGGGCTGTGTTTTGGAGGTCATAACACAGTCCAGACTGATAACTGACAACCACTCTCTTGTTCCCAAGAGTAAGTTTTTGGGCCACACTCCAAACCCTGTAAGCCCAAGGGCAGCCAACATGGTGACCTGACCTCCTTATGTTATTGGATCCCAACTCCCATCAGCCTCAGCCCCAGCTTGGCCTATGATGAGAGCTGGGGTCCAAGACCTGGGGGTGTGCGGCATTGGCTAACCCTGCTCTAAGCAGTGAAGACTGTAAATATAGTCTGACTGTCCATTAGGTCTAACACCTATAGTTTGCCTTGTCCAGGCTAAGCATTAGTAAGTGTTCATCAAAAGGAGCCCATCCTAGATTGCTGCTGTGTTAAATGCAACAGTGCTAAGATATATATGGAAGTTCTGGGTGACCGACAGCAGCAAAATACCTAGCAGTTTGCCAAAACCTAACACACATGGTCGCATTTTATGTGTGCTTCAAAATGCAAATGGTCTCTAGTGAATTCATTAGAGCCCCATTACTGCTTCCCCCCCCCCCAGCATAACGTTAGTGTGTAGGTTAAATTTTTGAGCGTCAAGCCATATCCTTTATAACAAAAATCAGATGTTTTAGATTAAGCAGTTCAAAGTCAGCAACTCCTTTACCAAAATTTAGTTTATCTTTTCTAAATTAAGCCCAGGCCTGGGCACTTAAATTATGGGATACACTGTGCCAGGTTTTCGTGCACTTTTTGGTGCACATAATAATGTGTAATGAGTGCAATAAGGCTATTGACAGGGATAATTATGGCCATGACTGGTATGAGAATAGCATGGCCATTTCCAGACTGAGTCGTACCTTCCATAGGAATAAAATAAGATACATATGGATTTATTAACTGTGGAAAGAAATAGGGCTGGAATTAAAGCATTCATCTGATGGCAGCAAGTAAGAAATGATAATTCTGGGTGTTTGGTTATAACTATTGCCATAGCAGAAATCCCTTGGGGCAGATCCAGTATTGCACTGGTTTTTATTATATCTACACTGATTTTCTGGTATATATAAGTATTAGAGCTGAGTTAAAGCTGGGCAGGGGATCTCACAACATTTTTCGGTAGGGTGCGTCTATCTTAATTCCAATAACCTCCTCCAACCCCCGGCTGCTACAATGATTCAGTGGGCAGGTTCCATTTAGTGCTTTTAAGCAAGGTAATTGGTTATATATATCCTGGAATGAAAAAGTGATGGGAGAGTGCAGTACCAAACCCTGATTAGGTGGTATCACCCATGCAATCAGAATAAAGAGGGTTACCATTACTCTAAATGGAGTTTATTTAGTGAGTTTAACAGATAGTTTTAAATCCATGTACTGTAAATCATCACATTCAGCGTGTATTCCCTGTGACCACTTGAGAAGGAATGAACCAGAGAGATTAAGAAAATAGTGGGGGGGGGGGGGGGAAGTGTTGACAGTTATGAATAACAGTGGGAAAAGGCCTTCTCCCTCCCAAAGTCACTACTTTCAAGGGGGAAAGTGAATCATCTCAGCCATACTTTGTATATATGATCATATTAGACCACAGACTGATCTAATATGGTTCCAAGTAGCACACAGAAGATTGCAGCCTTAGGTTTACATCATTGTAACTAAACTGCAGTGCCGAGTTCTCTTTTCTCCTTCTAAGTCTAGCACCAGAAACGCCACAAGGGCGGACACTTTCTCCCTTCCCCAGGTACAATTTATTCCCTCTGCAAAAGCTGCAGCGTTATTGAGTGTGGGAGCACCTCAAGGGAATTAAAGGCAATTTGGTATCAATGGGACTACTATATATTTGATACTACTATATATTTGCTGTGGGAAAATTGATAAAACGATGCAGGTGATAAGTGCAGAAAAGCACATTTTATTTAACACTTTGCGACTTTTACAGCCATTCATCTTAAAATGGATGCCGTTCTAGGTATAAATTATTTCCTGGTGTTCTTCAGCACTCGAGAAACACTGTAGTTCCTGTTATTATTACAGGCTGATAGCCAATGGAGTCCATCCACCAGTGGAATGGAGACTGTGAAACATGTTTTTGTTCCCCTCTCAGGACACTGAATTTGGTTGCCACAATTTTTATTAAGGCCGTCACTTTTTCATATCAACTATTGTGTGCCTATCTTTAGCTTTCAGAACCAACATCTTTTCAGAGTTGGTTATTATCTCTCATGGGTTTGCAATATAACTGCTAGAAACTCCTCCTAACTTGGTTGTTGTTGTTTAGTCGTTTAGTCGTGTCCGACTCTTCGTGACCCCATGGACCAGAGCATGCCAGGCACTCCTGTCTTCCACTGCCTCCCACAGTTTGGTCAAACTCATGCTGGTAGCTTCGAGAACACTATCCAACCATCTCGTCCCCTTCTCCTTGTGCCCTCCATCTTTCCCAACATCAGGGTCTTTTCCAGGGAGTCTTCTCTGCTCATGAGGTGGCCAAAGTATTGGAGCCTCAGCTTCAGGATCTGTCCTTCCAGTGAGCATTCAGGGCTGATTTCCTTCAGAATGGATAGGTTTGATCTTCTTGCAGTCCATGGGACTCTCAAGAGTCTCCTCCAGCACCATAATTCAAAAGCATCAATTCTTCGGCGATCAGCCTTCTTTATGGTCCAGCTCTCACTTCCATGCATCACTACTGGCCTCCTAACGTACCTTCTATCAAATTACACTTCTGTAGGGCCAAACTAAGTTTAATCACAGATTTGCCCTTTAGTGCACAATTTCCCTTTTAAAAATAGCCAGCCAGGGAGATGGGGCTGATTGAGAACAGGATCTTGATATGGAGGAGGGGTCTGCCATGTGCTCCCTGAGCTAGCTATTTCATCCACTCAAAGTCTAACAACATGATTAACATCACATTTAGGGTTTCTCTCTCTCCATATGATGAGGGAAAGCCCATGGACTCCCAAGTTTCCCTCAAAAAATCCTGCCACCTGTGACTAGTTGCTCTTATCTCTGACATCATCACTGATCTTTGCCTCCACTCATTGTTCCATCTTTCGCTGGGATGCTGACAACATGTATTTCTGTGGAGCTGAAATTTGTTTCTAGTTTCTGTCTGTTTGCTGTCAAAACAACAGTTAAGGAGTCATGGGCCAGGCCACAAAGATGCGTTTGTTGAAATGTACCTTCGCCACCCTGTCCCATTTGGGTCTGTCTACTGGTATTCTCAGTTCAGACAATGAAACAACAGCTCACAAGGTCAACAAGTAGGAGCTTTGCTTGGCATTAGGATTCCTCATACTAGACAAACAGTACACCCAAAAAGTTGTTCTTAGTGAATCTTGACAATGGTAAAGAAGCAGAGACAGAAGCAGTTGGATATCTATCTTATAAGGCTACACCTGAAATTTCCCACTGGAACAGATAAGTTTTAGCTGCCAAGCACAGTGGTACCTTGGGTTACAAACACTTTAGGTTACATGTTTTCAAGTTGTGGACCGCGGGAAACCCGAAAGTACCAGAAAGGGTTACTTCCAGGTTTTGCCTCTCACGCACGCACGGAAGTGCTAAATTGCGCTTTGCGCATACACAGAAGTGCCAAATCGCGTTGTGCATGTGTGCAGATGCAGCACTGCAGGTTACAAACACTGCGGGTTGCGGATGTGCCTCCGTCACAGATTATGTCCGCAACCCAAAGTTCCACTGTACAAGGAGTGACTGGACAAGATAAGTTTTCTCAAGAAGGTTGTTCCACTATCTCAGAGCTACCATATAAATGGGCCACGTGCCACACATTGAGCTGCCAAAGTTTGTTGGGTGTGCATTGGCAGATCATTTCTTTGGTGGAGGCCATTCTTGGTCATACATTTATACCACTTTAAGAGTCATGGCTTCCCCAAAGAATTTGGGGAACTGTGGTTTGTTAGGAGTGCTAAGAGCTGTTAGGAGACATTCACAGAGCTATAATTCCCAGGATTTAAAATCCAGTCCCAGGATTTGAAGGGGAGGCCATGACTGTCAAAGTGGCATAAGAGTACTTTAAATGGATGGTGTGGGTGTGACCAAGGTCAAATAGGGCTTTCTAGGACAAAATCATTTATTTGAATTAATGTAGAAAACAAATCAGTGGCTAATGAAGGCGGTAATATTCAGAGAGAGATATTTTTAAAAATTATGCCCCTTACTGAGATTTCTGAAATGCTTTCAAAGGAAGCCCCAACCAAATTCAGCACACATCATAGTAATCGCAATTGGAATTAACTAAGAATGGACAATGGACTTAATGGTTGCATTGCCTCATGGACAAAATTCTGTGGGGTTGAATGCCGGTGAGGGAATGGAACAAGGCTAGTAAATGATGCAGTCTCAGGAAGAGGGGTGTGGCCTGCAGAAAGGCTTTGTTTGGGGAGAACCTTGAGGGCTAGATAGAGAGGCATGGATGGCCACATTTGTTCTCCACTTTTGATCTACTGCATGAATGACAAAAGCCTGGTTTGGCTTCTTAAGCACAAGAAGGTGCACCAACCTTAGCTGGTAAAAGGTATTCTTAACTGTTGCTGCAGTTGAAGCACAGGTGGTCAGAGCTGGTCCTACCATTAGGCAGAGCGAGGCAGTCACCTCAGGTGGCAAATGATGGAATTCAGCAGCGGCAAGCCCCCTCTGCAGCTATGACTCACTCGCAAGTGAGTCACTCCCTAAGTCAGAAATTCTCTGACTGAGCTTTTCTTTCCAGAATGAAGGAAGCCCACAAACAGAACCTGAGTACAACAGCACACCCCCCACTTATGATTCCCAGCTGATGATATTCAGAGGCATGGTGCTTCCAACAATTTAGGCAGGACATACCCATCATGGCTGATAGCCATGATTGTAGCCTTATCCTACATTAATTTATCTAATCCTCTTTTAAAGTCACCTAAGGTGGTGTCCGGGACGCAGGTGGCGCTGTGGGTTAAAGCCTCAGCGCCTAGGACTTGCCGATCGAAAGGTCGGCGGTTCGAATCCCTGCAGCAGGGTGCGCTCCCGCTGCTCGGTCCCAGCGCCTGCCAACCTAGCAGTTCGAAAGCACCTCCGGGTGCAAGTAGATAAATAGGGACCGCTTACCAGCGGGAAGGTAAACGGCGTTTCCGTGTGCGGCTCTGGCTCGCCAGATGCAGCTTTGTCACGCTGGCCACGTGACCCGGAAGTGTCTCCGGACAGCGCTGGCCCCTGGCCTCTTGAGTGAGATGGGCGCACAACCCCAGAGTCTGTCAAGACTGGCCCGTACGGGCAGGGGTACCTTTACCTTTACCTTTAAGGTGGTGTCCATTACATCTTATGGGAGCAAATTCTATTAGTTATGCACCGTGTGAAGAAGGGATTTGTATTTCAATATTCCCAAGTTCTAATATTATGACAGAGGGAGAAAAACTTCTCCCGATCAATTTTCTCCTGGTTACCATCTCTTTCTCACTCATTTCCCCGGAGGCTGGAGAAGAGAGGGAGCATGGAGACAGGCCAGCCTAATACAGCTAAGCTGTTATTTTTCTCAATTCAGATCAAAGCTGGTTTGGCAGAAACACATCAACATGCAGTAAGAAATGGCAGGATAGATATGAATTGGGGCTAACTTTTTGTATATACCACTTCCAAAACCGATTGTGGGAGCACACAGGATGCAGTGTAAATGGTAGTGTGTACATAGCCAGAAAACCTTACTAGATAGGCTCCGAAGTTATGCTTGCCTTTCAATCAGGACCTGCCTCTCTTGGTCCGCTGAGGGAGTCTGAGATGCTGACTAGAAGGCAGACACACATCGGTTCAGACTGTGGTTCCTCACCCCTACTATATAGTCAAAAACTCTATTTCTAGCTTTCTGTTATTTCTCTTGTCACTTAAGGCCCTATTATCACAAACAAGTGGGTGAGGTGGAAAATCTAAGTGGTGCCATTTCAGATCGTTTGAACATTCCCTGCATACAAAAAAATGTATGGAAAAGTAGCAGTCAGAAATAAATGTCCAAGCCTAGTTCCCCGACATCCTAGGTTTTCTATACATAGGAATATATTTTCATGTATTCAGTCATGTGAATCACCTGCAGTTCAAAGTGGCATAGTCCAGACACAGTTTTACTGATGCTATTTGTGAAAACCAGTCTTTGGAGTCTGAATAGTCTCTGCAAGTGCTCCTTGATTGCCAGTTTTCTTTCTTTGTCAATTTTCTATGGAGAAAAAAATAGACCGTTCACTCTATGTAAGGGGGCTGATCAGACCCTCTGTGTGAGGTCCTTGGCAAAATAATCCCACTCCAAAGATCTAGGTGGCTGGAATTCCCCACCCCCTGCTTTTACCTCCTTTAATACAAATCCTTAAGCATTAAGTGAGGCAGAAAATGAGTCTACTCTACATTTATCTTGCTGAATGGCAGCCAACTCCAGCCTAATCTTTCAACATATATTTGTTGAATGAATAAACAGATCCCATAAGCTGTTCGGTAGGCGGGTTTCAAAAGGTGTCTGCCTGTATTTGATTTTTACTGTTTTTTGACCATTTTGTTTGTGATTCTAGAATAATTGATATCCCTGGAATTAGTGTGAAGGCATCCATTGCAGGGAGTCTCCCTTAAGCACCGAGTGCTGTATAACAACAACAACAACAACAGTATTAGTAGTAGTGGTAAATATATGTGTGTGTGTGTGTGTGTGTGTATAAACTTGTCTTGTTTCCTCCCTCAGTAGAATTGCTATAATCCACTCTCTTCTGGAATAGAAGAGATTTTGTTAGTAAATATTGAACTGGCTTCAGAACTGAAAACTGCTTTCACATGTAACTATATCACTGGATCTATCTCTAAATTATTTTTGTGCTGCTACTGTAGTTCTAGGGAATCTAAAGTCTTTATGCATTCTCACTTTGATAACAAGGAACAAGCATCTTCATCCAGCCTTGAAGTTGAGGGAGCATTAAGCATTGTTGTCATTGGATACCCATTGACAACCAAAGTGGTCACCCAAGACAACTTAATGAGTTAGTCCTCTTTGTTACTACAGCCATTCCCATGATCACTTCACCCACTGCCCTCTCCCTTCCCAGGCTTAATCCATGGGCAAGGAGCAGCAGCAGAAGCAGAAGAAGCTGACCTGCTCTTCAATCTGGTCACAAGCATTTTAGCAGGGGTGCTTGCTCAGATGCTCACCTTATTCATAGTTGGAACCCTTTCCCTTGACTTCCACATGCAATTCAGATCAAGAACCTAGCATGGCAGTAAGACAATTCCCATGCCCCCGATATCACCATTGATCATGGATGACGGGAGCAGGATTGTAGAGTTGGAAGGGACTGTTGGCTATTTGCAGTATGGTAGCACTGCAGAGAGCTTGCTGGGGAGACCATGCATTAAAAAAAAAGACTCAAAAATAACTTAAACAAGGTTTTAATAAGAAAAACAAAAACTCCTTATACACTAAATACATCAACAACAAACCAGACCCAACCACCAACCCTTCCCCCAGGGTAATGGGAGAGCTAGATGCTGCCCCTTATATAATACACCCAACTGCTGACAGAGCTTAATCAATACAACTCAGCAGCACCTGCTATGTTTCACAGCTGTAAAGCTGGGTCTCGTTATTTTGCTCTGGCCCCTTAAAGACATACACATCGGGTGGAACAATGGTGAACCTTTACATTTAAAGAAACCATTCACCAAGGACCACAAGCATCATCTAGTCCAGTGTTTCCCAACCTTGTGCCTCCAGATGTTTTTGGCCTACAACTCCCATCATCCCTAGCTAGCAAGACCAGTGGTCAGGGATGATGGGAGTTGTAGGCCAAAAACATCTGGAGGCACAAGGTTGGGAAACACTGATCTAGTCCAACCCTCTGCAATGCCGGGATCTTTTGGTCGAACATAGGGCTCAAACCCATGACCCCAAGATTGAGTCTGATGCTCTACCAACTAAGCTTGTATAACTCAGTTTCTGATGTTCCTAATTGTTTCTACCAAGCCCAGAAGCTTGGCGACATAAATAACAAGAGAGGAGAAGAAACTAACTCACTCAGAGACTGGATAAAAAAAATAAGATATTTCCACACGTTATATAATAAATGCAGTTGTTGTGAGTTCACTGGTGTTTAGGGTATGCAACAGTGTGCACATAGCTTTTGTGTTTGCTTTGTAAAGCATGGAGCCATCATTTCCCCATGTTATATTCATTTATGTACTCCATCAACATCTGCGTGTACATGTGGTAGCTTCTTAAACACAGTAAAGAAACACATATCTATCACACAGCCATCTCCAGGTACTTCATTATCTCCCATAAAAAAGCTGGCAATGAAACTGGAAACAATAAGGTCTTGTCCAGATAGTGTCTTCTCTTCTGTCTATTCCTGCAATACTGCAATACTACAATTCCCAGCAATCTTTGCAAGAATACAGGAAGTAAAGGTAGCCAGGAGAAAGAGCTATAAATGGAATAACTTTTACAAGATTAAAGAGGTGAAAGCAGCCTTCACTAACCTGGTGCCATCCAGATGTTTTGGGTTATTTTTATTTATTTCATTTATGAATCACTTCCCATTAAGCATCCTGAAGTGTATGGCATATATATAACAATTACACATATAAAAAGTACTAAAACTATTGCATATTTAAAATCCATTATTAAGAAGGTTTAATATGACAGTAACACACCAAAAAAGAAATTCCAATCTAAAAAAGATACCAATTGAGATAAAGATTTTAGACTGCAACTCACATTGTTTGTAACTGCTGGCCGTGCCTGGTCTTCAGCGTTGTAGTAAACTGAGGAGGAAGAAAATCTATCACAAGATAGAGACACCAGAATTCTGGTGGCCATCTCTTAATTCTAGTCCAGCATGGTGACAGAAAAGTTCCAATTTTTCTTTGGCTTCCCCTCTTTCCATGTATCTAAACTGAAGCTTTGCAACAGTTCAGGGCTTGATTCTTGCATGTTGTTGTTGTTGTTGTTTAGTCGTTTAGTCGTGTCCGACTCTTTGTGACCCCATGGACCAGAGAATGCCAGGCACCTCTGTCCTCCACTGCCTCCCGCAGTTTGGTCAAACTCATGCTGGTAACCTCGAAAACACTATCCAACCATCTTGTCCTCTGCCGTCCCCTTCTCCTTGTGCCCTCCATCTTTCCCAACATCAGGGTCTTCTCCAGGGAGTCTTCTCTGCTCATGAGGTGGCCAAAGTACTGGAGCCTCAGCTTCACAATCTGTCCTTCCAGTGAGCACTCAGGGTTGATTTCCTTCAGTATGGAGAGGTTTGATCTTCTTGCAGTCCATGGGACTTTCAAGAGTCTCCTCCAGCACCATAATTCAAAAGCATCAATTCTTCGGAGATCAGCCTTCTTTATGGTCCAGCTCTCACTTCCATACATCACTACTGGGAAAATCATAGCTTTAACTATACGAACCTTTGTTGGCAAGGTGATGTCTCTACTTCTCAAGATGCTGTCTAGGCCTGTCACTGCCCTTCTCCCAAGAAGCAGGCGTCTTTTAATTTCGTGGCTGCTGTCACCATCTGCAGTGATCATTGAGCCCAAGAAAGTAAAATCTCTCACTACCTCCATTTCTTCCCCTTCTATTTGCCAGGAGGTGATGGGACCAGTGGCCATGATCTTCGTTTTTTTGATGTTGAGCTTCAGATCATATTTTGCGCTCTCCTCTTTCACCCTCATTAAAAGGTTCTTTAATTCCTCCTCACTTTCTGCCATCAAGGTTGTGTCATCTGCATATCTGAGGTTGTTGATATTTCTTCCGGCAATCTTAATTCCGGCTAGGGATTCATCCAGCCCAGCCTTTCGCATGATGAATTCTGCATATAAGTTAAATAAGCAGGGAGACAAAATACAGCCTTGTCGTACTCCTTTCCCAATTTTGAACCAATCAGTTGTTCCATATCCAGTTCTAACTGTAGCTTCTTGTCCCACATAGAGATTTCTCAGGAGACAGATGAGGTGATCTGGCACTCCCATTTCTTTAAGAACTTGCCATAGTTTGCCGTGGTCGACACAGTCAAAGGCTTTTGCATAGTCAATGAAGCAGAAGTAGATGTCTTTCTGGAACTCTCTAGCTTTCTCCATAATCCAGCGCATGTTTGCAATTTGGTCTCTGGTTCCTCTGCCTCTTCTAAATCCAGCTTGCACTTCTGGGAGTTCTCGGTCCACATACTGCTTGAGCCTTCCTTGTAGAATTTTAAGCATAACCTTGCTAGTGTGTGAAATGAGTGCAATTGTGCGGTAGTTGGAGCATTCTTTGGCACTGCCCTTCTTTGGGATTGGGATGTAGACTGATCTTCTCCAATCTTCTGGCCACTGCTGAGTTTTCCAAACTTGCTGGCATATTGAGTGTAGCACTTTAACAGCATCATCTTTTAAAATTTTAAATAGTTCAGCTGGAATACCCTCACTTCCACTGGCCTTGTTATTTGCAGTGCTTTCTAAGGCCCATTTGACTTCACTTTCCAGGATGTCTGGCTCAAGGTCAGCAACCACACTACCTGGGGTATACGAGACATCCATTTCTTTCTGGTATAATTCCTCTGTGTATTCTTGCCACCTCTTCTTGATGTCTTCTGCTTCCGTTAGGTCCTTTCCACTTTTGTCCTTTATTATGGAAATCTTTGTACGAAATGTTCCTTTCATATCTCCAATTTTCTTGAACAGATCTCTGGTTCTTCCCATTCTGTTGTTTTCCTCTATTTCTTTGCATTGCTTGTTTAAGAAGGTCTTCTTGTCTCTCCTTGGTATTTTTTGGAAATCTGCATTCAATTTCCTGTATCTTTCTCTATTTCCCTTGCATTTTTCTGGCCTTCTCTCCCCCGCTATTTGTAAGGCCTCATTGGACAGCCACTTTGCTTTCTTGCATTTCCTTTTCATTGGGATGGTTTTCGTTGCTGCCTCCTGTATAATGTTACGAGCCTCCACCCATAGTTCTTCAGGCATTCTGTCCACCAAATCTAAATCCTTAAACCTGTTCCTCACTTCCACTGTGTATTCATAAGGGATTTGACTTAGATTGTATCTTACCGGCCCAGGGGTTTTTCCTACTTTCTTCAGTTTAAGCTTGAATTTTGCTATAAGAAGCTGATGATCTGAGCCACAGTCAGCTCCAGGTCTTGTTTTTGCTGACTGTATAGAGCTTCTCCATCTTTGGCTGCAGAGAATATAATCAATCTGATTTCAATGCTGCCCATCTGGTGATGTCCATGTGTAGAGTCGTCTCTTGTGTTGTTGGAAAAGCGTGTTTGTGATGACCAGCTTGTTCTCTTGACAGAACTCTATTAGCCTTTGCCCTGCTTCGTTTTGATCTCCAAGGCCAAACTTGCCAGCTGTTCCTTTTATCTCTTGACTCCCTACTTTAGCATTCCAATCCCCTATAATGAGAAGAACATCCTTCTTTGGTGTCACTTCTATAAGGTCTTGTAAGTCTTCATAGAATTGGTCAATTTCAGTTTCTTCAGCACAAGTAGTTGGTGCATAAACTTGGATTACTGTGATGTTAAAAGGTCTGCCTTGGATTCGTATCGAGATCATTCTATCATTTTTGAGATTGCATCCCAGTACAGCTTTCGCCACTCTTTTGTTGACTATGAGGACCACTCCATTTCTTTTACGGGTTTCTTGCCCACAGTAGTAGATATGATGGTCATCCGAACTGAATTCACCCATTCCCGTCCATTTTAGTTCACTGATGCCCAGGATGTCAATATTTATTCTTGCCATCTCATTTTTGACCACCTCCAACTTACCTAGGTTCATGGTTCTTACATTCCAGGTTCCTATGCAATATTTTTCTTTACAGCATTGGACTTTCCTTTCGCTTCCAGGCATATCCGCAACTGAGCGTCCTTTCGGCTTTGGCCCAGCCGCTTCATCAGCTCTGGATCTACTTGTACTTGCCCTCCGCTCTTCCCCAGTAGCATGTTGGACACCTTCCGACCTGAGGGGCTCATCTTCCAGCGTCATATCTTTTATATGCCTGTTGTCTTTGTCCATGGAGTTTTCTTGGCAGGGATACTGGAGTGGCTTGCCGGTTCCTCCTCCAGGTGGATCACGTTTGGTCAAAACTCTCCACTATGACCTGTTCATCTTGGGTGCCCTGCTCGGCATAGTTCATAGCTTCTCTGAGTTCTTCAAGCCCCTTCGCCACGGCAAGGCAGTGATCCATGAAGGGGATTCTTGCATGTACAGGTGGTTGAATCTGGAAGGAGAAGGTAAGTGGCTGCAGCTGGCAGGGTCTTTCTGCCCCAGTTGTTATTTAGATTTTCTGGTCCCCACATCATTGTCATTGAACCTTCACAATGGTATAGTCACTCTTTGTGGAGTCACTCAGTTGCAATCAGAAATGCATCCTTATTTTCTGCAAACTGCCTAGCGGTTTATTTTATTTTATTAGATTACGCAGCATGCAAATGTAGCTAAATAAATTAACATTTTTTTGTTAGCTGTTTCAAAACTTTTGTGGCAACGTATTGTTAGAAAACCTTTTTGAAAATGCAAAGTTTGTGTTCACATTTGCTTACAAGGCTTTCCTGAAGAGAGAGCTGATGGAAAAAGGTGAGGCAAAGGTGAGGCTTTATAATAATAATAATAATTTATTATTTGTACCCCATCCATCTGGCTGGGTTTCCCCAGCCACTCTGGGCAGCTTCCAACAAAGGTTAAAAATACATCAAAATGTCACACATTAAAAACTTCCCCGAATAGGGCTGCCTTCAGATGTCTTCTAAATGTCAGGTAGTTGTTTATCTCTTTGTCATCTGATGGGAGGGCGTTCCACAGGACGGGTACCACTACTGAGAAGGCCCCCTGCCTGGTTCCCTGTAACTTGGCTTCTCGTAGTGAGGGAACTGCCAGAAGGCCCTCAGAGCTGGAACTCAGCATCCAGGCAGAATGATGGGGGTGGAGACGCTCCTTGTGACCACTAGCCAGCCAGACCCCATGCTTGAGGGACCAGCTCTAAACACTGGGAACCACGTAAGGACAAACTACCTGGCCACAAGGCCATTATCCTTAAGTGGAAATGAAGCTGGACTGAAGGCGCCGCTTAAAAGGTAATAATATTCTTTCAACAGTGACCCATTTTTTTTGCACCAAAAAAGCAAGTCCATGGCATGCTTTTTCACCATTCTTCCCAAAGGTGCTTGGTAATGCTGCTGCCCTTTAGATGTTTGAGACATCCACAACCACTGGAGGGCATGAAAAGGCTTCCTGGCATGGAGACGTTTAACTTCTGCCGTTGCCACTTCAATCATCATCCTGATTTGTAGTGATTTCTTAAAGTTTGGCATCACACAAAGCTTGAAGGAACCCCATGCTTGAAGACAAGGCTTTCCTAAAATAGCCCAGTGTTACAGATCCTGAAGAACAGAGCAAGGCATTCTTGCCTGTACTGGCTTGTCAGTAGGGGACGATCTTGGTAGATGAAAGGTGAATGCGGAAATGTCAGATGTCAAAACTGCAATCATATAAAAAAGTCAGTCCTGCACCGAAGACAACCATGACTTAGAGTCTTATTGTCAGACAACTTGCATCTATGGGGACAGTGAACCCCCAAACATGCATTATTTGTGGAAGGAAACATAACATAATTTGTTTCACAAAGGAAGTACACTATTGTACTTTACTGATTCCTCCTTTCTTTTCCCTGTTGTACAACATCTTTGAAAACTGAATATAATATATTTTTGAAAATCATAATTTGGCTGGATTTTACAGTAAATGTGTAAAATAAGTATGGTTAACATATACTATGACAGCTTTTTATATAGTCATTGGACTAGCCACAGTATTTAACAAGAACAACATATTTTTACTCCACAAAAATGCAAATAATAATAATAAAATCATCCTGAGAAATACTATTGTGGCTATTCTATAGCAGAGCTGCCAGAGATTCATTGATGAATCTAGCTTTCTTTCACTATACTGTAATCACCAATAATCCATTTGTTTATTTATTTGAATGCTGTCATACGGGGCCACAGATTCATATACAGTGGTACCTCGGGTTACATACGCTTCAGGTGACATACGCTTCAGGTTACAGACTCCGCTGACCCAGAAATAGTACCTCGGGTTAAGAACTTTGCTTCAGGATGAGAACAGAAATCACATGCTGGTGGGGGTGCAGCAGCAGTGGGAGGAACTACTTGACTGACTCTGGCCCAATGAGTTTATTACTCAGTTCCTCCTGGCTGAATGTACAAACTGCCTCCCTTGAAGACTTAATGAAAAAACTAAATGAAGGGATGAAAATGTTTTCTCTGTTATTTGCAATCATCTATGATGGCTTTCATGATAAATAAAACGTTGTCCAGTAGCACCTTAGAGAGCAATTAAGTTTGTTCTGGGTATAAACTTTTGTGTGCATGGTATCTGAAGAAGTGTGCATGCACACGAAAGCTTATGCTCAGAACAAACTTAGCTGGTCTCTAAGGTGCTACTGGACAACTTTTTATTTATTTTGACCGTGTCAGACCAACACGGCTACCACCCGGCTTTCATGATGATCACTTGATAATTCAGTACATTGAGTGATGGAATGTGTCTGTGTAAACTTGTCTAAACTCGCACTGATTTCACTTGATAATGTTTCCAAGGGTATGTCACCTTTTCTCCCAGGAGATTGAAGTGGCATACATGACTCTCCTCATCCCCATTTTATCCTCACAACAACTCTGTGGTGTAGGTAAGGCTGGAAGATTAAGACTAACCCAACTGAGCTTCATGGCTGAGTGGAGATTTTGACTCTGCCCTCCCAGCTCCTAATCCAACACTCTAACCACCAAACTACACTGCCTGTCAGTGTACAGTTACATGCAAGCTACGCTAAACCACAGAGCCTAGGACTTGCCGATCAGAAGGTCGGCGGTTCGAATCCCCGCGACGGGGTGAGCTCCCGTTGCTCAGTCCCTGCTCCTGCCAACCTAGCAGCTTGAAAGCACATCAAAGTGCAAGTAGATAAATAGGTACCGCTCTGGCGGGAAGGTAAACGGCATTTCCGTCTGCTGCCAGAAGCGGCTTAGTCCTGCTGGCCACATGACCCAGAAGCTGTACACCGGCTCCCTCGGCCAATAAAGCGAGATGAGTGCCGCAGCCACAGAGTCGGCCACGACAGGACCTAATGCTCAGGGGTCCCTTTACCTTTAAGATTCAGGAAAGCCAGCCGTCCTTTCTGAACACATTTCACCAGCCATGCCATTTCAAGCTCCTCCTGTATCTTGTTTAGTAACTCTTCAATTGGCTGATTTCTAACACCTAGCCACCCGGTTTGTGTCCTTACTGAAAGTATTAACCCCAGCAGTTGGCATTTTTGGCACACATTTCTTTATGTAATTTGAACATACAAATGAATGGCTTTTATAGACCATTTTCCCCAGTATATATTAGCTTTAGGAAAGTGCAGCCGTAGAATGTTGTTTTCTACATCATTATGGGAAACGTACTCCTTTGCGCCATCTTTCCCAGCACTTACAGTACAAGATGAAGTGAATAAAAAGAACAAACACAGACACACAAACAGGTAAGTGGGAAAAAATTTAAGAACAAAGAGAAAGAAGAGAAGGGGAAGCAACGTCTGTATGGCAAAAGAGTGCCATATGTTTTTCAGCCATCTCTAGTTTGTTTATTGCTCTTTTTTTAAAGACAAAGAAAAACGTTCAACAAATCTTTGGTCCCATCTGATTGAAAAGTTGGTTGGGAAGCTCAGTCTGGAAGGTTTAGTGTAGTTTCTTTCACATGTTCTGAAGACTAGCAAGAATGATAAGAGTAAATATGACAGAAATCATATTTCCCGAGGATAATTTAAGCCTCCATAAGAAAGTATACATATGGCTCATTATAAAAATGTCTTTCTATGTGACCTACTCTAGCAATGAGTTCTGGCTAAAGCTGCTAGAGTTTTCTTTCTCCCTCCTTTTTCATTATATACCAGGCAAATGTTTTGTTCTTCGGTATACGTGAAATCTCCTGGGGAATTTCAGCATGCAATTAGCCGTAAGTGTCATGCTAGATGGAAGAAGCAACTTGATCAAGAAATCCTTCCTCGTTTTGTCTGTTCCATAGATTTATGAAACAGTAATTAATGTTAGAGTAGAATGAGTCCATGCTTAATAATGCTTTTGTTTAACTTCATAACTCCTGTGCAGAAAGCTTAAAATAATAAAGGGTGGGTAACCATGTGGAGCTGTTGTTTGGGCTAAAGATAGCTGTGTTTCATTCATATATCCACTTTTCCGGTGCGCGGTGGAGTTAACCAGAGTTGCAGGTCAGCCAATTCAAATAGCAGCAAAAAGAAGGGATGGGTACCAACTGGAGCCAATTTGTGTGTGAATTTTAAGGAACATTACAACTCAAGGCAATTCTGTCTATCATGTTAATTTTTCTATCACTAGCAAGACCCAAAATGCAAATGCTGAAGAGTATTACACTCAATCTACAAAACCATTAAGCACTAATAACACATCCTCAGAGAATGTTAACATAAGAGAAAATTAGCCCTCCTCTGAGATTTGTGTGCTTTTGCAGGTTGATTGATGCATATAGAAAATAATGCAGAAGACAGAAGTCCAAATGAAGTGTGCCATCGACGGAAAGCAATAGTTAGTTTAACATCTGCATACCATGCAGAATAGGCACAACTCAACCTCTTATATAGTGCATTCATTATATTGGCCTGTTTTTTATGTGAATTGCATGTGAAATCCAAATTGATATTAAAGTTCTTAAAGTGAAAGCATTTATGCAGTGAAATGCATTTATCTGGGGGGGGGGGGGAATGCTCCTGGGTATTTTTACTTTGATGGTGTTGCCTTCCAAAAGAGAAAAAAGTAAAAGTGAAAACTGTACATTCTTCATTATACACAAAATTTACTCAGTTACCTGGACATACTATATACTGATTCATGCATATAACACACTCAAAAAGTTGAATGGGGGAATTCAACACGATCCCCCTTTCCTCCTTCTCTGTACTGTTCTGTGGGTTTACCTGACCCCCACAAGTGTCACTTTGACCGGGCATGGGGACTTGCAGGGTGGGAAAAGCGGGGAAAGCCTTGTTAGGTGAATCCCACCCATTGCGCTTCATGCCATGTTCTGAAAAACCTCAAAGAACTTGGCATGTTCCAGTCATAGGTAAGTGTTTTGATTAGGAGAGTTCAGTCTGTGTTTAACTCTCTCTCTCTCTCTCTTTGGCATCAATGTAACCCTAAATCACTAAATCAGCATTTGGGCTCAGCTTGGCATGTTCAGACAAGCACATGATACATTGAACCAAGGCTGACCAAAAAAAAAAAAAAAAAAAAAAAGTTTCAAGAAAATAATTGTGTAAAGTGTGCATTGGCTTTCAAGCTTGGAAATGTCAAGATGCAAACTAGCATGACGTAGTAATTTGATTTGGAAGCAGTTTGAACATGTGATATTGGTCTTTACTATATATTTTCAATAGCATGAGTGTCGAGGGCTCCTAAAACTGAAATAATTTTCACTCAGACTTTCTTTGTCTACAGTTTACCATTCAGATCCTTGCTATTACTTTTACTTTTGCCTCATGAAAGCATCATTGGAATAAACTTATTTAGTAAATGGGTCAGGTATCTTAAGCAGGGGCTGGGGGTGGGGAGCCTTGTTCCAGAAAGTCGTAGAAAGGATGTGATGCTGTATAGGGCAAACTTGTGCATGTGTAGGGAACACAGTCAAATATTTAAGCCTAAAGGTAAATGTAAAGGTACCCCTGCCCTGCCCATACGGGCCAGTCGTGTCCGACTCTAGGGTTGCGTGCTCATCTCGCTCTAGAGGCCGTGAGCCGGTGCCGTCCGAAGACACTTCCAGGTCACGTGGCCACCTGCAACTGACGAAGCTGCAACTGGCGAGCCAGCACCAGCGCAGCACACGGAAACTCCGTTTACCTTCCTGCCGGAGTGGTACCTATTTATCTACTTGCACTTAAGAGTGCTTTCGAACTGCTAGGTGGGCAGGAGCTGGGACTGAATGAAATGTAGAAAGCTGAATAAAGAATAGGACAAGAAAAAGGTACACAATTAGCAAATTCCAAATTGCAAGCATTCTATGTTAAATCCTATAAAAGACATCAGCTGCCATCTTGCTGGAGGCAAATGGGCTTTGTGTGAATATTCTGATTTCAAGCATCTGCTTTCTGTATTTATTCAGCTGTTTATCAGTGCCTGACATGAAACCAATGCTTTTGCACCCCAGGTCACCATTTTGAATAAGCAAGCAGCATGGACATTGCTTTTCTCTGTCTTCACAAAGATCCAGACATTAAAATATAAATAATTCAATTTGCTCAGATTTTTGATGAATGAGAAATTGGAGCCCAGAGCCCAGCTGGCATCAGGGAGAAAAGCACAGAACTTCAAAAGACACAAGGACTGCTGAGGACATCATCTCGGGTGTGAATAGCGGTTGCAACAGCTAGGTCAGACCAAAGTTCCTTCTATTCTACCATCCTGCTTCTTGCACTGGGCACAGATGCCTCTGGGAAACCCATAAACTGTGACTCCCCATGAACAGGCATTCAGTGACATGTTGTCTCTAAACCAGTGGTTCCTAAAGGGGGTACTCTCCCCTGAGGTGCGATGGGATTATCTCAGGGGGTGCTAAGAGGGGTAGCAGAGGGGCACTGGAGGTATAAATTAGTGCCAGCCATTGAAAAGCCTGGAAAGACATTCTTCTTTATTCTTCTTTGGTGATCACTCGTAGCCAAGTAAAATTGTCTTCCATAAACACAGTTTTGACAATGAGTCCGTAAGTGACTGTGGAGGCCAATTCTGGACCCACACGTCCTTCCACAGTGGGGACATTGGTTCCCGGGCGGGGGTCCATGCATCAAAAGCCATTGGAAGATCCTGGATGATCAGTAGGTCACCCTGCCCTTCTCCTTCCACCATCCATGACCAACAGCCAAACTACATATGACTGAAGGTATTTGTAGTTCAACATTTAGAGAACATCAAGTTACTAAGCATGGATTCGTCCTACAGTGTACAGTGGTACCTCTGGTTAAGAACTTATTCATTCTGGAGGTCCGTTCTTAACCTGAAATTGTACTTAACCTGAGGTACCACTTTAGCTAATGGGGCCCTCCCACTGCTGCTGCGCCACCGCCGCACAATTTCTGTTCTCATCCTGAAGCAAAGTTCTTAACCCGAGGTACTATTTCTGGGTTAGCGGAGTCTGTAACCCAAAGCGTCTGTAACCCCCAGCGTCTGTAACCCGAGGTACCACTGTACTACTAGTGTTTGAATTAATTTTTCGCTTGTGATAGGCTAACAAGGGGAATAACCACTTCTTCCACTGAGGGAGCTGACACTGTTGCATCTCAGGTAACAGGCCTAGAATTTACTGACTGAAGCACCAATTGAGATGTTACCATTGTGGGAAGAAGCTATGAGGAAGCAGCAACCATAACTATTCTGGTTACATATAAACCAGCTGGCAGAATCTACATGTGGCTCCAGGAGGCCTCTGACTCAGACACTTATCAAGTCAACGTCAACTTAGCTTCAGCAGTGCTACAGCTGTATAAAGTGCTGCAGTGTATACTCTGGAAGTTGTATACATTGATGGTTTTCCCTGGTGGTGTGCCTCTAATAATAATTCATAAAGGGTTTAGATGTATGAGGACTGAGCATGTGTGTGCTGCTCCTAACTTCTTTGACAGCTCTTGTGACAATCATCCATGCTCCGCAGCTGTTCCAAGATGCCATTCATACAGTTGTACAACATCCAAAATACTGAGGGCCTAATAAGATTTAGCTTTCCCTCAATATAAATAATTTAATCAGATTAATGACATTGTTCAACCTGAGGGATTCTATAATTAGTAGATTACTGGAGCAGCAAGCCAAGCTATCTACTATTAGCACCTGCAGGAATTCCTGCTGTCTTGGTTGGTGGAATTGAATATGAATATTCCTGTCATGCAAACTGTAAAGATAATAAGCCACCGGCATTTTGTAAGCTATATAAATCCATGATTTCACATTAAATATTTAAAGCACAGGAGGTGTTATTTGTTAGGGTACTGATAAAAGGAGTTCAACCATTACTGCTTTCTTTTTCTTTTGGCAAATCCCTCTTTGTGTGAAGACGTTTTCCTGCCGCTCTGTATTTGTTTTTTCCCCCTCGGGCTGTATATTGTTTCTGTTCCTCTGGAGGTGGGTTTCAGACTTTGCAGGCGAAACACTCCAAATATTTTTACAGAAGGTTTATCCTTTTGATATAAAAGGGAAATTCAAACTATGAGCATAAACGGATGTGAGGCCGTCTGAGACTGTCTCAACTGCAACCAGATCCCTGAAATATTTGCAGAAAGCGCTGCCTTTTTCCTTGCAAAGGAAAGGACTGCTTGCAAAACCAGTCTGAATGTACATAGTTTATTTATCCAAAAATTATACGGAGGGGGGGGGGGGAGTTTGGCAAAGTGAGTGTGTATTAAAATAACATAAAAAGAATATTGTAAAATAAAAGCTGCAGGAGGTAGCTAATACCATAATAAACTGTGAATAACTTGAACGGAAGCTTTTTATGCGTCTTAAAATATGAAAAGTCTTTGCCTGAAAAAGAGTGGTTATAAATTACCAGGTGAACGAAACTGTGAATTGAAAAACTTTGTTGGCTGAAGTGTCTCTGTTTTTAATAATTACCACATCAGGCTGGAGTGAAACCGAGATAACTAATGACCTTTTGAAGACCTTAGGATAAATTATGGTTTGTGTGCAAGAGATGATAACACCGTTTAAAAGATTTATGTAATAGTTTTTCACAGAGTCTGAGATATTAGCACACAGTCATAAATTAGCAGGAGTTTCAAGGAATTACTTTAAATGGGAGACTCCTAGAATTTTATCCATCGATATGGTTGGACTCCAACTCCCATCATCCCTGACCATTAGCCACACTGGCTGGTGGTGATGGAAGTTGGAGTCCAACAACATCTGGAGGGTCATAGGTTCCCCATCTCTGCCAATCTTTGCCAGCACCACCCCCTTTCTGATCCAAGCATTTATTGAAGATTTTAAGTATGAAACTGCTTGATGAATTTTCTAGGCAAGTATAGTTGAGGTGGTCTGGGCTGTGATAAGAACTTATGACAGCTCAGTACTGACTAAAGAGCTCCTTAGCAGGGAACCTAGGTCCCACTTGCAGGGCACATGTCCAAAAACAAGTTGATCTTCAATCTTTCAGACCTCCTTGGTGGTCTAGGTGAATCATTGCAACATGAAACCATGGGTTAAAAACTTTTCACTATATCAGAAACATCTGTCATGTCTAAGTAAATCCTTATCTTACTGCAGTGATGGTACTATTTTGTCAATTTTAAAAAACAGTGTTACAGATTTTACACAGATTTTACCCAGCATAGCATGTAACAGTTTTCCTGATTTAGGGGCAATGGTTATATATAACAACTAATTAGTTAAAGTATTTCTAGTGACTAGTGACATGCTAGAGTTTGTGATCATGAAGGGGGAAAGAAGTAAACGGTCTTTTTGCACCCATTTCGATTCTGTGTAACCCAAAAGCATTCTCTCTCTTTCTTTCTCGAAATAGAAAGCAAATGTAAAGAAAGAGGAAAGAGGGCATTTACATATATGTAAATGTAAAGAAAGAGGAAAGAGGGCATTTACATACATTTACACTGTAGTAGTCACAGTGTTTATATCTTCTTTTGTTTTCAAAAAAATGGGCCATGTATTGGAAAGATCATGTAAGCTAAAGGTTTCCATGCTTAGTGCATACTTATTAAAACCTCTAAACAATGTAACTAAGAACCACCAAAAACAAATATCTACAAAACATGAAAAAATACCCTCCAACATTTCTCTGATGAAAATAGGGACGTCCCATTCCATAATGATAATTTTACTATTTATGCCCCACACATCTTACTGGGTTGCCCTAGCCACTCTGGGCAGTTTCCAAAATATATAAATATATAATCAAACATTAAACATTAAAAAAAACTTCCCTGTATGGGATTGCCTTCAGACGGCTTGGGGGTCGGATAACTCCATACCCCCCAAAAAATTCTTCAGTGAAAATAGGGATGTCCTAAGGAAAGGTGGGACATTCGAGGATCAAATCAGAAACTGGGACGGCTTCTCTTAAATCAGGGTCATCCATGGAAAATAGGGACACTTGGAGGGTCTGTGAAAATATGTCAAAATAATCCATGTTGTGAATTGGAATGTGACAGAAATAGTGACCAGGGATGGGGGCGGAGCTAGTGTGTTTAGTTTGCTCTATTTCAAATGTGTAGGGAAATGGGAAAAAATATTTTTGAGATGATAGGATTTATTTGTGAATATGTGTTGGTGAAAATAAAATGCAGAATTATTAAAATGAAGAGCAATGTGCCTTTGTGTGGGTAAGTGCATCTTACTGTGGGGGAAAAGGACTGGGAAAGGCCCCCGACTGTATTGTTGTCAAAATTCTATTATATCAGTATCTCATACTAATTGAATGTCTTCAGGATGTAAATGCAATGTACTTAATTATCTGTTTAGACTCATTCTCCCACCTTGTGGGCTTTTTATTATCTTAGCCATGAGATAAGAACCTTGGTTACATTACATCTCTACACATCAATGCAATTAATAACTGGTGGTTCTCCTTTTCTCCCACTCAGCCAGAGATTGAGATTAGATATTTTGGTACAATATGAGCTATTCCCTAGCCACTGTCTGCTAACCCTGCTAGTTTCTGAAGCTTCTTTTGTTTTGATTATGGACTTTACAAGGAGAAGCAAAGCTTTAATTATGACATTCCTGCGGCTGTTTATAAAGCTGTATTTGCAAATTGATGTTCCTCCTTGGTTTCGAGTTAGCCGGATTGCAAATAGACCTAGAAAACCAGCTGCATTTTGATCATCGCTTCCTGCCCATACTCTTAGTGGTGGAAACTGCATCTGGCAAATTCCCTCACCTGCCTTCTTATCTTCAGTTTTACTTTCAGGTTGGGTAATACAACAAACCTCAAACCACTTCAATCAGACTGCTTTAAGTTAAGTTGCCTGAGGAGTGTATCTTCCTCCTCCACTTCTTTGGATTTTCTTGATCTGCACGGCTCCCTCATGCATAACAGTAATCCCACAATTTAAGGAGGGAGACTACAAATCACAAAACAAGCAGGCTCTACAACAAGAGATATCCTGGAGCCTTGATACCGCATTGGTTCAAATAAACAAAAGCAAGGCCATGTCAGCCTCCTTATCTCATGCCACAGTGGTGAGAGTTAACATTCCCACCCTAACTAAATACTCTGTGTATCTGTGAGGTAAATAGTATTTTGATCATAGCGCTCTTTGAAGAGGGGAGGTTTCCCTGAGTCATGCTGCTGGGGAAATGAACTATTTTCACATTGTCTGGAGACTGCCTGCCAGCATGTATGGGGAGAGAGCAGGGAGGACAAAAGGAGACATGTCAGTCTCCTGTCCCCCTTGTCCTGTGGGAAAGTGAGGAGGAAGCTGAGTCAAGTTCCCATGTTTAAAGAGTAGTGTTTGAGTTCAAGACTCAAACAAGGGCTTTATATGTGCATACTACGATGTCCTTGTACCACTGGGTACCAACTCGCTAGCAGGAATTATAAACGTGGGAGCAGCATTCACCAACATGCTATAACTTGGAGCACCAAGAGATTACAAAATTAAGCCTCCACAGAAAATGTGAATGCTTCTATGATTTCTTGCATCTTACACCTGGGGATACCGAAAAACCATCTTCAGACTGTCACAGGCCATTTCATCTAACCTTGCATGGTTTACCTCACTTTTTCTTCCCTCGTGAAACTTTGTGCAAGTTCTGGAAGGCTGCCAGAAACTAGCTGAGCCCTACAATGCAGGGGACACAGCAGACAAATGACACGCCAGACAATATGAAATGAAAACAGAAAGGGTCGTAATTTTGTTTTAATTGACCTTGACTTTAATAATTGCAACTAAACTTAATAAGGGTTTTCAACTTTTCACAACATTATAAACTCCCCTTCTCATTTAAGACTATTTATATATCACTTTGCCAGGCAAAGCCCATCCAAAGTACTTTACAACAATAAAAAGTGTGTGTGTGTTATTATTTTTAAAAATGAAACTTTGGTCTTGCTTCCCTATGTTGCTGTAAGAGTATCATAGGACCATAAAGTGTACAGTTTGGTTCTGACCTTCTAAATATGCCATGTTATCTTAACAAGCCCAGGGAAAGTAAACTAGAAAAAGTTCAAAACACTCATTTAAGACCTTGCTTTGAGCCTCTCTACATGTTGATTTATATTGGCCCCATTTCCCTTGTCTGTTTACTTACATAAGAGCACCAGCTGTCCCTCAAATCTTAACTGTCTGGATTACTCAAGCAGCCACCTGATTAGCAATGAAGCTGCAAATTAGCAAATGAATGCTGAATTGTTTTTAAGAAGTCACAGAATTTGGGGGCTTTGTATAAGCACTATAGCTGCTCTTTGGCAGTTACATTAACCAGCAGCTTTTCTTCTTTTGTTAAAATTAAGGCTTTAAAAATCACCAAAGGGTTGGGGGGGGGGAGAATCACCATTGAACTTTCCTCTTAAAGATTCCACTCATTTGCCTAATGTCATTCTTTTTTAATTAGGAGGATACACATATGACTTAATCGAGCCTGTCTTAGGGAATTATGCATTTATTAATGATTTCAGCACTCAAACACATTATTAAGGGATTTCTGCTAAGTACCTGACACAAAACAGCATAATTTTGCTTGCTTTGCTTAACTTGCTGAGAAACAGCTCATTGATCACTTCTAAGCAATGTTATATTTAGAACATTGCAGCTCAGTATTCTGCATCAGAGAGCTGGAGTGGTCAGAGGGTTGAACTAGGACCTTGGAGGCTAGAGTTCAAATTCTGACATAGCCAATGAAGCTCACAGAGTGACCTTGAGCCAGTCACTGTCTCTCAGTCCAGCCCTACTCCTCAGGAAGAGGATAAAATAGGAAGGGGGAGAACTATATCTGCCATATAGGGAAAAGTAGGATATCCATGTACTATGCTTATAAATGTAATATGTTTCTGCATGCACACAATCCCAAAGGGGTATTGTTTATATCTATGTGTTTTAGCCTGACCCTCACACAGGGATATAAAAATTGTTATGCTACTTACTTCTGCACTACTAGAAAGAGCTATGGAAGGATTACTCTAGTGCAGGGGTCAGCAAACTTTTCCGGCAGGGGGCCGCTCCACTGTCCCTCAGACCATGTGGTGGGCTGGACTATATTTTGAAAAAAATAATAATGAATGAATTCCTAGGCCCCACAAATAACCCAGAGATGCATTTTTTTTAAAATAAAAAGCACACATTCTACTCATGTAAAAACACCAGGCAGGCCCCACAAATAACCCAGAAATGCATTTTAAATAAAAGGACACATTCTACTCATGTAAAAACACGCTGATTCCTGGATCATCCGTGGGCTGGATTGAGAAGGCAATTGGGCCTGATCTGGCCCCTGGGCCTTAGTTTGCCTACCCATGCATGATTATGATTCGCTCCTACCAAGTATGCCTGCTCAGACGATCACTGTTGCATGCACTGTTGAGAGCAGCTCATCACTAGTGTGATGTATAAACTGGGCCTTAATTGCTGGCTGACTTTTGGGTAGAGTAACAAGTATCCTTGCCACATTCTTCTGTTCCACACAACTATTAAAGGTACAGAAGACCTGACCACTTTGGCATCTGGCAATGGCTTTTTAAATTAATTGGTAGGATAGTTTTAGAACAGACAGAAATCTGTCTTATTTTATACAGAAGAGTGCAACATACTGATTGCTAGCAAAGGCTGAGATTAGAACATACTTATTTCTATCAGGTGAAACCCAAGACAGGGAGTTGCAAATGAGAGTATGACTCTCGTTTGATTGCCTGGCTGTAGGAACATTACCTTCACCCAGTGATTGTCTGAGGGAAGTGGATTTATAGAGGGAAGTGGATTTATAGTTACAGACAGAAAGGTCTGCTTGCAAAGTAGAAGCTGAATTTCGTAGTATGGTTTACTTACAAAGAACTATAAAATGCAAAGGTACAAAAGGTGACTCTGAATATTACCTGAAATTGATTTAGATTTACAAGTTACCAGATGAATGTGATATTTTTGGAGTGTGGGTGCAATGCACTTTAATTATAGTGTTTTGGATATGGCAAGAGGAGCAGTTTAGGACCTGCTGGTGAATGCCAAGTCATTCCATAATGAAAAGCTACTCATATACAGTATGATCATGGATTAGAGGACTAACCTTGTATGCATCACCAAGACCTGGGTGGTCAAGCAGACCCTTATCTTCTATTCAAAGGTATGGGAAGCATGCCAGTCAACCTGATAAATTCCATCTTTTTTAAAAATAATAATTTTTAATTAGGTTTTTAATAATTTTATACACATTATACCTTTTCAAACATTCAAATACAAGGTTCTTTTGAGCCTTCAGACCTCCTTCTCTCCCTCCATGGATTCCATATTTAAATTTAAGTTTGCCGCATCTTTTACCATTGTTGTTGTTGTTTAGTCATTTAGTCGTGTCCGACTCTCCGTGACCCCATGGTCCAAAGCACACCAGGCACTTCTGTCTTCCACTGCTTCCCACAGTTTAGTCAAGTTCATGCTGGTAGCTCTATTAATTAACCACAGTTATCAGAAATAACTCCACATTCCAAGTGTCCTTACATCCCTGCCAAAGATTTTAACTGTTTACAGTGGTCTTTTAAGTAAATTATAAATTTACTCCAATTTTTAGTAAATACTTGATCTTCCTGGTTTCGGAATTTCCCGTCAGTTTCACCATCTCTGCATACTCCATCAGTTTCATCTGCCATTCTTATTTCATTGGTACTTCTTCCTTCCTTCCATCTCTGGGCTAGTAGCATTCTCGCTGCCATTGTTGCATACAAAAAAAGTCTTTTATCTTCTTTGGTAACTCTTCACCTGTTAGATAAATTCCATCTGATTGCTGCTGATGTATTGTACTTCTGAGTAAACATGTGTTAGGTTCAGACTACTTAACTTTAATCCCATTTATTTAGGAGGAAGTCCTGTTTACCTTTATGGGACTTATGCCTGGGCTAAATCAGGGATACATAGCTGGAATCTTACATGTGCTTTCTTGGGAACATTCGTTATGTGTATTCATTCCTATTTTATCAAGACTCCTTATTTAATTTCAGAGGTAGTGTGTCACTCTTAATTCTACCAGTAGATATTTGCATAACTATCCTAGCAATTCTTTAAAAATGGCAGTCGTGTTATATATTTAGGGTATGTCTACAGGGAAGTTCCACGATTCCTCCAGGCTCTTGCATGTGCTGTCATTAAGCATCAAGCTGCAGTGTGGCATGTGGGATTTGATATGCTGACTCTGTGTATTTGGGGTCCAAAAGCATCCCAGTGTGTATATTTCTGTTTATTTCCACGGGGAGTGCTTCAGTTTATGGGCACTGCGAGAGGCATTCCTGTGACCACTCCATTTGAAATCTAACAAGCTGCTCTAGTTATTATGGGAAGATCAACACTTATCATCGGGAGTGAGTGCACATTATGAATAGTCTTGTGCATAGTTCCAGATATAGTTTAACCATTGAAATGTTAGCCTTAGGACATATGTGACATTTGAGCAAGCCTGAGTGACACTACATAGAAAAATCAGGTGCAGTTGCCCATTTATAGATGACTGCGTGCCAGAACATTCATTGTGTGCTGTTATTGACTCACCCCTTCCCTGTGCAGTGGAAGTTTGAGAGACAGTACCACAGCACTTTGTTTCCCCAGAGGTGGGGAAGCTCAGATTCAGAGGTCTCTCTCTCTCTCTCTCTCTCTCTCTCTCTCTCTCTCTCTCTCTCTCGTTTTCTTGGTTTACAAAGGTATGCACAATGTCTCTTTTTTTCAAGTTACATTTTCCATAGGTCAGTTTCATTTGTTGAGACATTAGGATTACATTAGGAAGAAAAATGGAGAGAAGAGGTGGAGGGGGCCATGGTGGGTGGGGGTGGGGGTGGGGTTGGGAGGTGATATTTCTATTTTGCTTAATGCATGTGTGGGGTTTTAATAATAATAATAATAATAATAATAATTTTTTATTTATACCCCGCCCTCCCCAGCCAAGGCCGGGCTCAGAGCGGCTTACAAGCAATAATAAAAACAAGATGAATGATTACAAACTTAAAAACAAAAATAAAACACAACAATTAAAATAATGGAACATTAAAATATTAAAATGTAGCCTCATCGCAGGAGGAGAAGGAAAAGAAGGGGAAAAAAGAGAGGGGGGGGAGGGAGGGAATCAGACTGGCTCCAAGCCAAAGGCCAGGCGGAACAACTCTGTCTTACAGGCCCTGCGGAAAGAAATCAGATCCTGCGTTTTGTGTCAGCGTCGTTTGTGCAGGTTCTCTTTGCTATTCGCTTGTGTTCCTTTGGTGGTGAGAGATATTGTGGTTGGCCTAGGGTGTGCTTGTTTGTTTGTGATTGGCTGTGTTGAACTTTGTTTTCATGTGTGAGTGGGATGGGTGGGTGTTTTGGATCAGGTTAGCCATATTGATTTCTATGCTGTTGGTGGATTTGTCTTGTTGTCTTGTTGGGCTGTGTAATAAAGGGGAGCCATACCGGGGTGAAGGCGTCTTCTTCTATTTGTCCCCATGTCAGTTTCAGTTTATTGGTTAATTTTTCCAGTAGGGCTGTTTCCCATACTATTTGGTACCATTGGTCCATGCTTACTCTTGACAGGTCTCTCCAGTGTCTGGCTATGATGTTTCTGGTTACTGAAAGTAGGTAGGTTATGAGTTCTTTGTGATACGAGTGGGCATTATTGTCTTGGAATATGTTTAGTAGGGCTAGTTCTGGGGTGATTTCTAAAACTTGCTTATTTTACACACCATATTTTTTGCTCTATAAGATGCACCAGACCACAAGACACACCTAGTTCTTGGAGGAGGAAAACAAGAAAAAAAATATTCTGGATCTCAGAAGCCAGAACAGCAAGAGGGATCGCTGCGCAGTGAAAGCAGCAATCCCTCTTGCTGTTCTGGCTTCTGGGATAGCTGCACAGCCTGCATTCACTCCATAAGACGCACACACATTTCCCCTTACTTTTTAGGAGGGAAAAAGTGAGTCTTATAGAGCAAAAAATACAGTATTTCTTGTATGGCTGTTGTCCAGAATAGTTGGATTTTGGGGCATTCCCACCACACGTAGAGGTATGTGCCTGTGGAGATGCACCCTCTCTCCAGCATTTTAGTGAGGTTCCTGGTCGTATTAGGGCTAGTTTCCTTGGTGTTATGCAGCCCTCAAGATTTTTCCCAGGCCACAGCCCATGTCTCAAGCAACTTAGCTCACTGGCCCTGCTTTTTGTCCTCCTTGAGCACTTTTACCTGGAAAGGATCCTTGAACTGTGACAGCACCTCTTGCTCTCCTGCATGAAGGGTGAAAGGATGTATGTGTGTGTGGAAACTGGACTTTAGCAAGGCTAAAATGTAGCCTACTGTACAGAGGCAGGAGTCACAGCCTTTGTCCCCGAACAACACTGGCATGCAGCCCTTCAGAGTTTTCCTTTGAGGGAATGTGGCCCTTGGGTGTTGTTATGTACTGAAGTTCTCACCCTGGGCCAGCAGGAGGATACTATAGATAGTTATGCAAATAAGGGATCGAAAGTGACGTTCAGTGATTGGATAGTTTTAGAAAATTGTTACAGTTACGTTGTACTGGACTCTATATAAGCAGGCTGACTGAACCCTTCAGTTCAGTTCTGTTCTGGCCTGTGAATAAATAAGAGCTGTTTGAAGAATTGCTGTGTCGTCTGATATGTTCAACCACAACTTAACAGGTGTTATAACAATAAAACCATTCTCTGCTTTGGATGAAGGTGTTCCAGAGACCTATGGTATTTGTAACATTGTATTTATTTGTAAATAGACCACAAGCAGAGGCTTACTTCTACAAAACAAAAGATAATACTAACTAAAGATCCCTCAAAAAGCAGTCTGGGGACCCTCCCTACACTCTGAGGTGGAATCTACACACATATAAAAACCGCTTTGAAAATGCTTTTTTTAAAAAAGTGTTCTTAAAAATACATTGAATTTTCCATATGGCTCACCATCACCATCTAGCGTCACATTGTATATTGCACTTTACAACACACTTTAAACGTTTTATTTGCAGCTGTATATCTGAGTCCTTAGTTTCTGCTCTCTCTAGCTACTGTTGTTCTGCCCATTCCAATGGCTCCTACCCACTACGCAGGCCATTTATCTCCAAGGATGGACCACAGTTCAATGGGGGAGCATACTTTTGCTTTATTTCCTGTCCACTTCAAGCAGTTCAATTCTATGCATTATTTTGAAGTAAATTCCACTGGATGGGATTTCAGGATTTACTTCTGGAAAAACCTTTCTCCAGAATGCTTATCTGGCAACTTCTTTGTATTTTTCCAGGCTTTTTAACCCAGATTTATTAACCTGGATTTATCATGGGATTGGATATGATTTTTAAAAAATGGTTCCATAATTTTTATTGCCTTTTCTTTTAACCTCTACATTTGATTGTCAGTCACCTTGACTGCTTTGTTTGGGGATGGAATATAATTATAAATATCGAACACAACTACAAAGTGGACAGAATTCCAGTCTTACACTGCAACACTAAGCATGTTTTCTCAGAAATAAGTCCCACTATATTCAGTGGGCCTTACCTCCAGGAAAATATGCAGAACATTGCAGTCTTAGAGTCAAGCTACACATTATATTCAATGTTTGGGATGCAAGTATGTCTCCCACGCTTTTTAATTAATTGCAGCTGTGATGGCGCTTTTGCTATTGGGACTCCAGCATGTGAGAAGCGGGGGGGGGGGGGGTCTCTCTTTCTCCCCCAGCCATGTTCCCTCAAATACAGTGCCTCTACATAGCTACAAGGATTAGTAAAGAAAAGGTTCCCATTTACCATCCATGATGTGGGGGCACGGCAGGCAGAGAACACCACAATGTAAATAAAGGTAAGAAATTGATGTGTTCAACAGCTGTGAATATTAAAGAAGCATAAACAGGCTTTTTTTAAAAAAAAAAAATCTATTTTATCTATGCCCATATATAACATCATTTGGTGCTGATGTATTTATTATCCTTCAGCCAACTCTCAACAGTGTTTATTTCTCTTACTGACACTGAAAAACTGCTGAGAAAGAGGCATAAGCATATCTAATGATGCCTTGCAGATTGTATCATGCCACATCATCTTTATGACGTTTCTCATTTATGACACTTGCTACTATATGTAAAATGACTTGGCAGAAATTTTCACCTATCAAAATCCTTTTTCTGGCGAGAAGACGTACGAAGACTCAAATTGGTTTCCCTCTAAAAAAATCAGATTCAAAAAAGTGATTATTTTTATTTAGCAAGATTTATATACCACTCAACTTAAAAATACTCTAAAATATTAAAATAGCACAAAAGGACTTTAAAAAGTAGACATGGTGCAATTATCAAAATTAGTTAAAACCAGCAGTTTTAAAAACAAGCATAATAAAATTGCAGGAATGTTCTTGCATCATTGGGAGAAGCTGGAAAGTGTATCCTCAATATATAAATAAGAGAAGGTTGAAATGTGATCACTAGTTTTTCCATTGGAAATGCACATTCGACCTGGTCAGCTGATGAAATATACTCAGAGTCGCAAAGTGATTTCATGCTCTTTATTCAGCTCATAGTGGTGAGGAGGAATGAATGAATGTCCCCTCAAAGTATCTGCCTTATATACATTATATACACAATGGGCTGCACATGATTGGCTAATTCCGGAATTCTACTGTAAGCCAATCAGGTTGTGGATTCACTTCTATCTGGAGCATGATTGGGTGGTTCCTGCTAACCAATCATACTGCTGCATTGTTCTAGGACCAATCAGACTGCTGCATTCTGAATCCTATTGTTCTAGGACCAATCAGACTGCTGCCTTTTGGAGCCTATTGTTCTAGGACCAATCAGACTGCTGCAGTTTGGATCCTATTCAACTCAGTACATAACAGCTGACCACCCTTGCAGTTCCCTCTGTGTCACTCTTCACAATCAGGGTTCCTGACCACTGGGAGACAAACTGCATTGAGCTCAATGCTCTTAACAAACCCAATTCAAGCCTTCCCACCCAATACCACAAAATTGGAAGTTGAGCAGTGAGGGAGGCAGGCATTGTCAAGGCTGGTTCAGCACAGAAACTCAGAGATGAGCAGTAGGGTAGATTCTTTACGATGATTTATATATGCTGTAAGCTGCCCAGAGTGGCTGGGGAAACCCAGCCAGATGGGCAGGATATTATAAACAAACAAACAAACAAACAAACAAACAAACAAACAAACAATTCAGAGAGACAAAATACCAACAGAGAACTCCATGGGCAGGACTAGCCCCAGTTAGGCAGTTGCCAGGACTGAGAATCTGAGCTTTCCACTTCCTCCTAAGCCAGATGGGTTGGAGGCTGAGCAAGCAACTGGGTTAAGTGAGACTGAGACAGTGGAAGAGGAGGTAGAGGTGCGACAGATCCCCAGCCAGCCGCCTTCTCAACAGTTGCAAACTCCTCCAAGGAGGGGTTCTCTGCACCTTTTGCTCTGCTACATGCAACACCCTCCTTGATCTTGGGGACAGAGGAGGAGGGGAGGAGCCGCCACTGGCAAGTGGCTGGCGGTCTGTCACAGCCTCCTCCTCCTCCTCCTCCTCCTTAGCTGTCCCACTTAACCCAGTTGCTTGCTCAGCCTCCAACCCGTCTGACCCCCTTCTTCCTCTGACTTGTCTCCTGCATCCGAAGACCATTTTCGAGGCCCATTCTGATGCTTCCCTGGTGAGTTCCCCAGCTGTAGCCTCCCACCATTCCCCCTCATCTAGCCAAACCTGGGTTTTTCCTTGGAAGCAGCTGTGTCAGAATGTAACAGACATGTTTTAATAACTTCACTCATACTTTAAAGCAGGCATAGGCAACCTCGGCCCTCCAGATGTTTTGGGACTACAACTCCCATGGTCCCTAGCTAACAGGACCAGTGGTCTGGGATGATGGGAATTGTAGCCCCAAAACATCTGGAGGGCTAAGGTTGCCTATGCCTGCTTTAGAATGTCAGTCTGCCCACTGACTCAAGATGTTCTGAAAGAATTTTAAAGAAGTGTCTCTTAAAATAATGGGCATCTGGCAATACTACTGACAGTGCTCAGAGTCATCTTGTGGTGAAAAAGTGATCAAATGAATTGGATATAAGGAAATCTGGAGGACCTGAGAAGAATAATTATTTTCTCCCCTGCTTCCTTCTAAATCAGCAGTAGACAACATGTGGCCTTCCAGATGTCATCGGACTACAACAGCCACCAGCCCGAGCCAGTAGAGCCAGTGGTCAGGGATGATGGGATTTGTAATCACCACACTGGCCGTGCCTGTTCTGAATAATTTCCAAGCTACAAATGCATACTTGGGAATAAGCTCATTTGAGAACAAAGGGACTTACAGTGGTACCTTGGGTTACATACGCTTCAGGTTACATACGCTTCAGGTTACAGACTCCGCTAACCCAGAAATATTGCTTCAGGTTAAAAACTTTGCTCCAGGAAGAGAACAGAAATCGGGCTCTGGCGGCACGGCAGCAGCAGGAGGCCCCATTAGCTAAAGTGGTGCTTCAGGTTAAGAACAGTTTCAGGTTAAGAACGGACCTCCAGAATGAATTAAGTACTTAACCCGTGGTACCACTGTACTTCCAAACAAATATGCATTAGATGGCAAGCTGGATATCTGAAAGCTGCAAGAGACATACAGCAATTTGGCGGGCTTAGATTTAAGTCTTCACTGAACACCAGAGCCAGTGGCAACACACCTTCCCTTATAAATTGTACATCTTTAAACAATTTGCAGTTCTGAGCTCATGTACTGTAAGCTCTGCTGAAGGCCATTTCCATTTTAACAGTCAAATCAATTGCCATGGTAGATTAATTCACTTCTCTGGTCAGAGGTTAGTCAACTCCTTCTGATGTTTTGAAGTGCAGTATGGTCAAAGAGGAAGACACCATGTCATAACTGTCTACAAGTTGTGCGACCTCCCCCGCCCTGAAACATCAAACACTAGCTGACTTTTCCCACAGATGCTTTCCTTTGCTTGCTTGGTAATGAAAATGTGATTTCTTTGGTTAAAATAGGTTCTTTTTTAATTTATGAAACGGTCTGTTTTCTTGTCCTTTTAAATACATGGCATGACCAAGAAGAAGAGTGTGTGTGTGTAAGTAATGGTTTTTCTTTTTTTAAAAAGTAAACTAGTACAATATAGTCAGCCAGGCAGCCAAGGCCAATTATACACAGAAAGCGAAGAGATTTTATATATATAAAAATTAACTTCCTTCTATTATTTTGTGAGGGGACGCAGGTGGCGCTGTGGATTAAAGCCTCAGCGCCTAGGACTTGCTGATCGGCGGTTCGAATCCCTGCGGCGGGGTGCGCTCCCGCTGCTCGGTCCCAGCGCCTGCCAACCTAACAGTTCGAAAGCACCTCCGGGTGCAAGTAGATAAATAGGGACCGCTTACCAGCGGGAAGGTAAACGGCGTTTCCGTGTGCGGCTCTGGCTCGCCAGAGCAGCGATGTCTCGCTGGCCACGTGACCCGGAAGTGTCTCCGGACAGCGCTGGCCCCTGGCCTCTTGAGTGAGATGGGCGCATAACCCCAGAGTCTGTCAAGACTGGCCCGTACGGGCAGGGGTACCTTTACCTTTACCTATTATTTTGTGATTACAAAATACATATGGGCCAACGACCAGTTGCATACAAATACACTGACTGCTGATCTGGCCTTTGTCATTGAAACTTGGGTGGAAGACCTGGGCAGAGTGGATCTTATCCCTCTCTGCCTGTCCAGTTACTCAGTGCTGCATCAGGACAGGCTTGAAGGTCAAGGTGGAGGTGTTGCCATGCTCCTTAAATCTTCTATCTTGCTCACCAGGAACCCTCTTCACTTTGAGACTGGCCTTGAGTGCCTGTAGCTGGTGTCAAGGCAGACAGACTGGAGATTCTGGCTACCTGAGTCTGCCTTTGTCACCCTGATAGATGACCTCTGCCAGGAGAGGGAGAAGGGGAGTTTGATGCTTATTCCACGCACATTAATTGAGAAGCAATACCCCACGATTTCAATGGGACTCTTGAAGATTTACCCATATCAGAACATTAAAACGAGGTGGAAATTTATTAGCTATGATTTACAGATTAGCATGGATATGCAGCCTAATAAAAAAATTGAAAGGAAAATTATCATTTATAGGTTGGTACTAAAACAGCAATAAAAATCAGGAAGTGCATCTTACATCAGTTGAAGAGGACCCATGGCACATAAAGAGGAATGACTACTCATCAATAACATTAAAAAAAATAGTCCTGAGGATAGTCTCAGGGGTGTTAGTATAAGTGAATTTTTTCAGGAAGCAAGCCCATTGATCCAAGGCAGGGATGATCAACCTGCAGTCCTCTAGATTTTGTTGGGTTTCAACTCCCAGCATCCCCAACAGCATGGCCAATGGTAAAAGATGATGGAAGTAGCTGTTCAACAACATCTGTAGCTCCCTATCTCTCATCTAAGGGATGCAGACACATGGAAGAATTATCTGGTAGAACCAAGCAGTTTGCTCACCAAAGAACAGAAATCCTATGGAGCAGAGCACCCTTCTTGTGAAGGATTTGCCACAGAATATGAAGAAAGGCATGCTAAGATCTGCTCTAGCAAATTTGGGTTTGTCTCATGGGATGATGTGATTAGAAGTGGTTTTTTAATTAGTTTAGAATGATAGAATTGTAGCTGGAAGGGAGTTATCTAGGCCAATCCCCAACAATGCAGGAATCTTTTGACACTGGGATTAAGCGGCTCATGCTCTACTGTCGGGAAATGGCAGATAAGAAGAGGAAAAAGATACGTGGCATTATTGTCTATGCAGGTCTATAAAACCACAAACATAAAGACAGGTTGCAATCACTCTACTCCACACTCCACACTTGAATACTTTGGTGTTGATGATACCCAACACCTAGTAGATTGGTTAAATCTAGTAGATTTATAAATCCAAATTGAATGTGTGCTGGAAATGTAAAGAGAAAGAAGGTACCTTTTTCATATGTGGTGGTCTTGTAATAAGGTTAAAGCTTACTGGGAAATGATATATAATGAGCTGAAAAAGATGTTTAAGATAACATTTATTTTAAAAAACCCCAGAAGATTTTCTTTTGGGAATTATGGGATCAGAACTACCTAAACAGTATAGGAATTTGTCTATGTATGCAGCCATAGCTGCAAGAATCTTATTTGCCAAAAAAGGGAAAGAAGAAGAGGTCCCGATGAGACAAGAACGGATACAGAAGTTAAAGGACTACACAGAAATTGTGAAACTTACTGGGAGAATAAGAAATCAAGATAACAATTTTAAAGTAAGGAGTGGAAATGGTTTATTGAGTATTTACAAACAAACTGTAAACAGATTAAGACATTGGCAGGATTAATATAAAAACCTGCAGTTTCAAAATATATACGGGATATATATAGGAATAGATATATAAAAGAATATGTTGAGATAATTTGGAGTGTGCAGGAAGATGAAATGTAAAGAACCACAGAAAGAGGGGGAAGGGAGTTGGAGTTTGAAATGTTAAAATTATGATTGAATCATTGTTGTGATATATATAAATAAAATTATATTTTTTAAAAAATTGGTGTCACACCATTCAGACTGGTCATTCAGGTGGTATGGATGGCTTGCAGTCAAGAATCCTAAACTCAAAAGTATTAAGAATATTTGGTTTATAGTCACATATCCTTCAGCATTTGAAAAATTAAATATAAATCTAATTATGTTTAGCAAGTATGTATCTCCTAAGGGCTAGAGGTCTAAAAAATGTTGCTGCTTAAATGGAATTCCTTAGCCTTCTTCGTACTGGCATATATCTGCATTCATTGCTCATGTAAGTCGGCCTGGGGACATAGCATGAGACAGGCTTCCTAAAAAGGTCCTGGAGTATGAACTACCTGGAGATGCTTGAAGGTGTGCTTTTCAACCCTGTGTCTTGAATCGTCTGAATATCAGTGCAGATTAGTTCTGGATTGATAACAAGTTCACAATAATTTTGAATGCTTTGGAATGGAATTTATATTTGAATTTACAAAAAGCGAAACAAAAAAACCAGGACCAGGGAGCCAGTTGCTGGACTTCAAGCACCCTCCTCCTTGTTGGCTGATGCTGATAGCAGATGGCCCCAGGTGTGGGGGACTAAAGTCCTAGAAGCCAATCTGTTGATGGAGCCTAATATCCAGTGCTATTTTCCCCAGGAACATTGCTGCTGCTGAGTCACAAGTGCTGTTGGCACTCATGATACGTTACACTCAGATGGGATTTGGCACTGCATACATGTGGAAGGAAATAAAGAGAATTGATAGGTGAGTAGCAAGTTCAAAACTTACTCAGAGGCTCCACAGCAACTCATAAAAACTGTATTGCTACCCATTTCTTGGATTGCTGCCAAGGAAGGACTGTCTAGAGAATAAAACAAGGACGTGGTGGAATCCTTCCTTGCCCCCCAGTAGACACCCATATTTCATGTTTAACACTTATCTTTGCTTCACTTTTAGCTACCCCTCCTTTCAGTAACCTTCTGCTGGCCTGTTGTAAGAAAAAGGTTGGGGCTTTTTTTAGAAAGAAAATCCCATAGATGGCAAACAAAATCCCTGTGGGGGATTTTCAGGCTCATTTTTGCGAGAAATATGAAATGGCTATAGCGGGAGGATACTCTGGAAGCATAACCTTGGAGCTGCGAAATCCAGGCACACCCTTAGACAGCAGCTGCCTTGTTATTTAAGTACTGGAACACAGCTAACATAATCTGGGGAGGGGGGATATATATACCTAGCAATGTTCATGCACAACATGCATTACAAACTTTAATTTTATCTCTAGCTTCCTCCATGTTGCTTCAGAGGAAACTAGGGCAGGGAGTTTACCTGGCTTCCCCTGAAGGTATGAGGTTTCCCTACACAGAATAAAATTGGAATGGATTTGCCTCACTTCGAGGCTTACTTGCAGGCAACATTGCTTTCTTATCAGCCTTATTCATGCATTCATTCCTGCAGAGTGAAAATGTGTAGGGGGCAGCAACAAGGGATAGCGCGGCCAGGCCCACACCCCAGAAGGCTCCTCCCCCTTCCCAACTGCTACCTGCTTGCTTGTTCAACTGCCTTTGACTCTGGTCCTGACAACAGTCGTGATGAGGAGGAGCAGTAGATGCCACTGCCTGCTTGACGCCTGGCACTCTGCCTGGCACTCTGCCTGGCAAGCAAGCAAGCAAGCAAGCAAGCAAGCAAGCAAGCAAGCAAGCGGGTGGTTGCAGTAATGAAAAAGAACAGGAGCTGGTGATAAGTGGGAGTGAGGAGCTACACTCACTGTAGGAAGGAGGCCCCCTGAGGTGTGTCTTTCCAAAAAGTCCTCCAGACACTGATGTTGACAATGAAAACCCACACGTTGGCAATGAAGCAGGAGGATCTGACAAGACCTACTCATAGCAACATGTGCAAAAAGCCTTACAAGTACAGCTGTTTTTGGTAAATTGTGCCACCACTGAGAGGTTAACTCTCCTTCCATACGTCAGCTTTACCAGAATAAACTTCTGAAGCGTGGTAAAGGCAGTACAGACCCTTGGCCCAACATTCTATGGCATCTTGTGAAAAATAACTTTGCTTTTAACGTTTAAAAATTAGCTTCGTTATTAAGAATAGCTGCCAGTTTTGACAGCAAGCCTATACCCCCAGGGCAAGTGAATAGCAGGGTTCAGAAACCTCTTTTGAAGGTTTCACTTATGCCCTGCCCTGCAGCCTTCATGCTTGGTATACCACCACCATGGAGGTGCCAACTTAAATAAAATATTGGAGGGGGAGGTAAGCCCCGCCCCAAATAATCAATCACATGATGGGGCACAGTCTCACCATTTCAAGGGCTATGCTCATCAACTGGGGAGGGGAAATCTGTTGTGCTCAAATATTTTATGGGGGGAGGGGACAAAGGGACCTCAGCCCCTAGGAGTCGACATACTGACTGCAACATGGCAGGCCATTCGTTTTGTGGGAATGTTCAGGGAGGCAGGAGAGGATATATTGTTAATTTCCTTCCTAACTTGCGCAAGCTACAACTTAGCAGAGTTTTACATTCCCCTTTTAAAAGCACAGCAGATAGCTGGTTGCAGGCTTGTTTAAGCCGCTCACTATTACACAATTCAATCTGTCTAAGATTGAATTTTACATTCCTGGTAAGTTCCCTTTTAAACCCTCTTAAAAGAATAAACATGCCACAATCTTGTGTGAAGTACAGTGGTACCTCGCAAGACGAATGCCTCGCAAGAAGAAAAACGTGCAAGACGAAAGGGTTTTTTGTTTTTTGAGTTGCTTCGCAAGACGATTTTCCCTATGGGCTTGTTTCGCAAGACGAAAACGTCTTGCGAGTTTGCTTCCTTCTTCTTAAAGCCATTAATACCCAGGGAATCCGCGCTCCGCAAGACGAAAGAATCGCAATACGAAACAACTTGCGGAACGAATTAATTTCGTCTTGCGAGGCACCACTGTATATGAAAGTAGTTTACTCACATTCTGTTCACAGTTGGATCCCAGAATGCAGACTTAGTTACAAAGTATATACATGTGGATCTACCCCATATGGGGGTTAATTCCAGTGACTGCAGACTGGCGTTCACATGACAAAAGGATGATGGAAAAGAGGAAGGCAAAAAGAGAGGGTGTGCTGCGTGCTTTCCCCTTTTGTTACCTGGGCAGGTAACGTCACACCCACCTCTAGTCACATGCAAAGGAAGTATGTCCCAGCCAGGAGGAAATGGGAAGTTTTCGACTGACTGGACCAAACAGTCCCCCGCATGGCCACTCTAGGAAAACAAGGAGTGTTGTACTTGACTGCTACTTATGTATCACATCCCACAGTTTTAAGGCAGTATTGCAATATTTTCTTTGTATCATTTTGTTACTTTTTCATTTATTTATTTGTTAATTAGAATCGCCTTCAATTTCATAATAATTTCGATCTTTCTTATTGCTGTACATTTTTGCTTTCCATTGCTTTCAGTAGGAAACTTCTCACCTAAGTGCATTCATTAGAGCACACAGAGCAAGCTCCTTCCTTGTACAGCTGTACATACAGGACACTTCAGAACTGGTCAGGAAAGGAAGTTGTCTTTGCAGAGGGGTGGACATTGGCTCAGTGCGTAGCATGGTAGAGCCAGTCACACTGCCCTAAATCCTCCTCTACTTTGTAGTACTGCAGCTGCTTTGTAGTTTTCTAGGCAGCTTAGTGGCACTGCCTTACAACTTTTCTGTTCTTGAACACTTTTATCTGATTTTTTTTTCTCCCTTGCCACTGCAACCTTTATGGCCTTTTAAAAGGCCTTTTATGTCACTTTTGTTTTTTTGTTTTTTTCATTCCTTACTTTACCATGCATACTATTTAATATGAATTTAATATTCTGTATGTCACTTTGGACATAAAAAAATTAAAGAGGTGGGGGATAAAGTCTGTAAATATCCCCCATGGTTAAAGTTACAAGCAACACTGCAAATGCATATTAACAATATTCAGTGTCCCAATATAACCTTATGCTGGTTTTTCTTTTTTAGGAATCATAAACATGCCTTTGATGGATAAGATCAAATATCTTTCTAGTTTAGCACCTTGCCTCCAACAATGGCCCACCCAGATGGCCATGGGAAGCTCAAAAGCGGGAAATCATAAAGGTGGCCCCTACCTTGGTCTCCTGCCCCTTGCCATCAAGGAAACTTGCCCTGCTCATTTTTAACGTTGTGGCGAAAAGCCACTGATACAGCTATGGATACAATGGTACCTCGGGTTACATACACTTCAGGTTACAGACTCCGCTAATCCAGAAATAGTACCTTGGGTTAAGAACTTTGCTTCAGGATGAGAACAGAAATCATGCGGCGGTGGTGCGGCGGCAGCAGGAGGCCCCATTAGCTAAAGTGGTTCTTCAGGTTAAGAACAGTTTCAGGTTAAGAACGGACCTCCAGAATGAATTAAGTACTTAACCCGAGGTACCACTGTATATTTGGCCAATCCATATTAGAAGCCTTTGGCCACACAGTTAATGATGTGTGCCTGAATTAGTAGCTCCATTTATTTCTCCTGAACCTATTTTTGATGTCCCAGAGTTCTGTGGAAGACAAAACAATTTCTCTCTATTCACTCTCTTCCCTCTCCTGTAAGCCTCTATAACACACTTCCTTAAGTTTGTTTTCTTTCTTTCTTAATACTGAAAAGAATATCTTTTCCCCCCAAGGAAGCAGTGCTGTCCTTCAGATGAGCTCAGTTACATGTGTTTGTATACTCCCTCTAGCTGTAGAGTATCTTTTGTGAAATAGGTTAGCCTTCAAACACAGCCAGGTGAAGTAAATTCTATTAAAGTAGGGAATTGATGTTTCTGTCCATTTCATTTTCTTTCAGTTTCTCCTTTTCCCAATCTTGTTCTGCTTGAGTTTCTTAAAGGTCCTTGTGAAAATTCATTAGCATTTTAGTGCAAATTTATCATAATATATACTAAACTATGAATACAATTTTGCTTATACACATTGTTGAAGTTGACAGATGGAGACATATTTACACTGCGAGTCCTGCATCCTCAGAGATGAGGAGGGAAAAGCAAATATAATATTCTAACACATGCATTTTATAGACTAGTTTCACTAACATATGCATTTTGATACACACATGCCCCTAATATACACATTATTTGTGTATTATATTTGCATCACAGAATTCAGAGAAGTGAAATTTTGAAGAATAGCTGTGGTTTGCATATTTTTTTGGAAATTGGGTAGGTTTGCATTAAAATCTGAACTGAACTGCAGTTAGTGGGTTTAAGCTTGTGCCATAATTATGGAAATGGGAACAAAACAAATAAAATAACTTGGACCCAATGCTCTCCAAAACACCTGCATGGTCTGTCTCCCATCTCCACTCTCATGTGTCATATTGGCAACAAAATAAATGGCCATTATTCTATAGCCCACTCTACTTGTGAAACTCATTTGAAAAGGTGGTGTAGTTGTTTTAATCTCTTACCCAGTGCTATAGAAAGACTGAAAAAAATGCCAGCCTCAGGCACTCCTGATTTTCCAACTCTTCACAAGCACTGTGTTCATCTCTTAAATGTAATATATTTATAATCAAGGCCAAGGCAACATGACCTGGTTTTGATTTTAAATAAATCTCAGCCAGCCAGCTTGTGGTTGGGGGTAGGGAGTCTAGTTTAAATCAGAAGCAAAGCTTCAATTTTTCAAGGCCTTTGCAATTTAGTTAATCTCTTTAGGGTATTTTTTGATATTTATGACTTCAAAAAGAAAACACCCTAGAAAACAAAATTCCAGGGGAATTTGAAAATTGCATCTATACACAGGGGAGACAGATTACCCTCTAATTCAATTGCATCAGCATCCCCCCTTCCTTTCCTTTATACAAAGTTACAGCCTTGTCCCTGCATCAATATGAAAAATCAGGGAAAATGTGTATTACACTTTTTAGCTCTGTTTATGAATGCCAGGGGTCTTTTGACGTTGCTGTCAGTTGTATGGTTGTTTCTCTCTGATCTGAACCATCTCAATAATTAAAAGCTCAAACTTCATTTCTCTGCTCAGGTGTTCAAAGGTGTCTTTTATAGTCTGCCTATGAAGAATATATTTGCTTTTCCCTCCTCATCTCTGAGGATGCAGGACTCACAGTGTAAATATGTCTCCATCTGTCAACTCCAATCACATTCATGCTAGTCTATAAACCTCCAGTATTCTGCTTCTATCTCTTAACTGTTTCCACTGGATAGAGATGTAATCCCTTTCAGTAAATCGAATAATTCTTAAAAGCCAGAGTGGTTCAAGTCAGACATGTGCTGGTTATTTTATTGATTGTATCAAATAAAAACCAAATTTCCAGAACATATTAAAAGAAAAGAAAAGGGGGAAAAATAAAACCCAACCTACATTTATTTCAAAAGATGATCATTTATTTTCTCTCTCGCCTTCTCCACACCTTCCTTGCTTGCCACAAGGTGTTCTGTCTTGGAGATGAAACAAGCGAGGGCTAAACTAATTAACTAACCAGCAGTGATCTATGGCCCCAGCACCTTGCATTCCTGAAGATTTATTCCATTTTGAATTCATTGCCATTTCCCTCCAGGGAAATAAAGATTGCTGCCTATTAAAGATGGGGACAGAAAAAGGCACCTTCACTGTAGACAGCCGGTACACGAAAATAATACTGTAATCATTCCCTCCAATCAGCTGAAAAGGATTAAATCTTCTGCTTCTAAAGTAATGTTCCAATTGAGCCTTGGGGAAGAATAATTCATGATTAGGGAGAAGGCTGGTCTAGCAAATGTGAACATTATGTCCATTACTTAAACACACTTCCTGGGCTGACTGCTAATGTACCCAAGGGACCTTGCAGCAGCAGCAACTGATAGGAGCAATGAAATAGGCCGACAAGGACAAGAAGTATTATCATCTGCATTCAACAGCACTACATAGACTTTGCCACTGCTAAATCACTGCCTTTGGTAAATAGCCCAGATAACTCATTTTAATAGAAGAATTCTTCTCTTCTTTATGTGTATTAAACAACAGACTCTTATGAGCTGTGGCAGTGTATTGATTCCAAGGAAAGTCGGTGTGCATACCAATTCTGTAATTTATGCTGTTTTGTGGCTGTGGCTGTATTTGTTATGCATAGTGTATTAAACATTCAATAGCTCAATTTAATCTTTGCAGCCAAATTGCGCAGCACATCATGCCAGATAGTGGTTGTTTCATATACACAGCCCATCTGCTTCCTGTTCTATAATTCATTCAACAGGCAAAGTTTCTGAATGCCTCAGGCATATATATATATATATATATATATATATATATATTCTCCTAAAGGGTCCAGAAGTGGCTGGAATTCATTCAGCTCTTGATCAGTGTGTTGAGGGCAAGGAAGGAGAGAATGCTATCTCTTCATTAGATGTGATTCAGAGATGGGAGAGGCTCTACCTTCTTAACTCTCTTCTCCCAAGTATGTTCATGCTTGGGTGCAAAACCAAAAGGCAGGCTTGTCACACGGATGAGTGTTTTACACATGCGCGGGTAAATGTCTCCATGGTTGATGGCACACAGCAGAACGTGTGAAGAGACTCCATTTTACAACAACAAAAATGTACCTTTTTGAGATGTGGTAAAAAAACACACCTCTCTGCATCAGTTAACTCTGCAGACATGAAGTGACAAATAGGGAATGTGTGAACCAATCCTATGTATTTCTAGGGAAAGGGTGCCTGAATTGCCCTTACAGATTTGTGGCTTAGCAGCCTAGAAGGGTCTTTTGAGACTCCCAACATGTGTACATCAACTCCTCCTACCCTGTTCCTCTCCAAAGGGCACATTTTGTTATGCACAACCCCTTCTGCTATGATACATTTGCCCCAATCTACTCCCATACGACCAAGAATAGTTGCATTAATGCCTGTTCATAATTTTCAGTAGAATTTTCCATATTTTTCATATAGCGGTAGCTTTTACTGCATCACTTGTTATATGAACCAACCAATTCTTACCATGCAACCACAAACCTTTCGTTATGGTTGTTGCACTAACATCTGCAAATGACCCAAACTATGTATTTAGCTGTTGTTCGGTGAGGTGAATATTTCAACTTCAGTTTCTCTCCATTTCTCATTTCTCCAATCTTAAATTCAGTTCTTCACATTTCCACATCAGTTTGCAATTTTTACAATAAATTTTCTTCATGAAAACTTAGCATTTTAGTACAAAATTATCCTAATATTCCCCCTTTTATATGCATTTTTCCTAATGTACACATATAATGCATTCTTTAGGGACGCGGGTGGCGCTGTGGGTTAAACCACAGAGCCTAGGACTTGCCGATCAGAAGGTCAGTGGTTCGAATCCCCGTGACGGGGTGAGCTCCCGTTGCTCGGTCCCTGCTCCTGCCAACCTAGCAGTTCAAAAGCACGTCAAAGTGCAAGTAGATAAATAGGTACTGCTCCGGCGGGAAGGTAAACGGCGTTTCTGTGCACTGCTCTGGTTCACCAGAAGCAGCTTAGTCATGTTGGCCACATAACCCGGAAGCTGTACGCTGGCTCCCTCGGCCAATAAAGTGAGATGAGCGCCGCAACCCCAGAGTCGGTCACGACTGGACCTAATGGTCAGGGGTCCCTTTACCTTTAACTTTAATGCATTCTTTGTATTCTTTTAACTAATGAAGGCATGTAAATGAACACCTTACATTAGTATACTCTATGCACTTTTATACACCTTACTTGGCTGGAGAACTGCATTGCAACATTTGTAGAGTTTTGAAGGCTTGCTATGTTTAGGTTCACATCTTGTTTCAGAAAGTGCAAATTTGGTCTGTTTGTCTTTAAATGTGAACTTAATGCGGTTTCTACCAATCTCTAGATGTTGTACATAGATAGCAATAGGAGCCACCTTGCTTTGCATGTGAAAAGTGGCCTTCTTGAGTTTGCATGTCCTCCTGCACAAACACTCCACTCTTCTTCCTTCCTTCCTTCCTTCCTTCCTTCCTTCCTTCCTTCCTTCCTTCCTTCCTTCCACATACTCTGAAAGAGTTGAGCCAGGAGACCGTCTGTTAATTCCAGAAGGGTTAATTGTAGCCCAACTGTTTTACAATGTCCTATTTATTTCCCAAAGGAATGGGATATTGTTCTTGCCCAGTTTATTGGGAGCCTTGAAAATGAAAAACATGTGAGTGTGGATGCTTAATGGGCCAAAACACAGCACTTCAATGCAGCCGCTCTCCGCATAAAGCCAAATAACTGCCAGGCATTTCCCCAGAACTTTGTTTCCAGTCTTTTATGAAGTTTAGATTCTAATTAGTCAAGATGGACAGTGGGAAAACAGACACACAGCTGAGGTGATGGCCTCATGACCAGGGGCTCAGTCATGATCCCCAGATCAATATTTAATGTCTTAAGGCTGAGTTGAGTCCACAAGGAACCACTGCGCATCTCACTTACTGGGGAGACCTCTGGGCTATTTCCTCTCTCACAGACTGATGAATGCTTTCTTAGTTTAATCTCACCACATTTCTTTGAACTTTTTGTGGGAGATTTGGGAAGAGAAAATGCTCACTATTTCATTTAGTTTCAAATGTTGACACTTTACATCAATGGGAAATTAGAACCAACAGTAATCAGGAGGAATCTCCTGCCATTGAAAGCTCAACATCAGCGGCCCACAAAAATGGGTTGATAGCTTTTAAAAATAAAAATAAAAATTGCTCCCCTGACTTTAACGGCAACATGACACACAGAAAATAATCAGGTAAAACCTTTAATGGCTTGGGAGATAAGATGATGGGAAGAGTTTTACCTCATTATCTGCATGGCAGGCTGCTGCTAAAGGAACATGAGCAAGGCCACGAAAAAGAAATGGCAAGATGAAGCATACAAATAATCTGTAGAAACTTTCTGGACTCCCATGGGTCCTCAAGTCAGCATGGCCAAAAGTCAGGAAATATGAGAGCTGTAGTACAGCAGTATATAGAGGCGGCCACAGGGTTTCTCATATTTGCTTCATATGGAATCCAGGGTGGAATCTACACACATGAAAACCGTTCTGAAAATGTTTTTTGAAAGCGTTTTTAAAAATACATTGAATTTTCCATAAGGCTCACTATCGCCATCTAGTGCCACATTGTATAAACACTTAAAACATTTTATTTGCTGATTCTGATACTGGGTGAAGCAGGTTGTCTCAAGATATGGCAAAGAGAAATTTCCAAATTTCTGTGGGAAGGGAAGAAACCTAGGATTAAACACCTGGTCTTAATAGACATAAAAGAGAGAGGAGGCTTTTCCCTACCCGATCTAAAACTTTACTACGAGGCAGCCTGTTTCACCTGGCTAAAAGATTGGTCACATTGCAGGATCCGGACCTCCTGGACCTGGAAGGTTTTGACAACCGTTGGGGATGGCACGCCTACCTAATATATGGAAAAGCGAAAATTCATATAAATTTTACCAACCATATAATAAGAAAATCACTCTTTGCTGTATGGGAAAAATATAAAGACCTGATGGAGCCTAAAGTCCCGGGGTGGACTTCTCCAGTAGAAGCCATAGCAGTAAAACGGAAAAATACTCAGGAAAGCTGGCCAACATATAAAATACTTCTAAAAAATGAAGATAACCAAATAAAATTAAAAAAAATTGAGGAAATAAGAGAACACATTTCAGACTGGTTCCAATACCATCAGTGATTTGAAAAATTTAAATCTGACAAACAAAAGGGGTTCTCAGTAGATATTTCCCGATTCGAATCTGATCTTGTAAATTCTAAAAGAAAAACTCTTTCCAAAACTTACCGACTCCTCCTTGACTGGACAGTCAAGGAGGAGGAGGTAACAGTGGCAATGGTGAGGTGGTCCCAGGATTTTGGCCATTCAATAACCATGGCCCAATGGGAAAATTTATGGAAGATCAATTGGAAATTCACAAACTGTTACACGATTAGAGAGAACTTTCAAAAAATGCAACATCGATGGTATCTAACACCATGGAAACTTTCGAAAATGTATAAAAATGTGTCAAGTAATTGTTGGAGATGCGGAGACTCAGGAACATTCTACCATATGTGGTGGATATGTAGGAAAGTACAGGTATTCTGGGAGAGTATACACGCAGAACTGCAAAAAATGCTAAAGATCTCTTTCAATAAAAAACCAGAGGCCTACCTCCTGGGAATAACAGATTTGGATATTCCACAAAAGAGGAAGGGTATCTTTTTATATGCGACGGCGGCAGCAAGAGTTTTGATCGCAGCAAAATGGAAGAGTAATGAAATCCCCTCTATACAAGATTGGATCCAAAAGCTGACAGAATATGCCGAATTAGATGGTTTATCAGAAAAAATAAAGAATAAATCAAAACAGGAATTTGTTTCTAAATGGGAGGTTTTCAAAGAATATCTGAAAAATAAATATAGTAGTTTAAATTCTGTTGCAGCATTCGAGGAACTTCAGTAATAGTTGCTAGGTAGATAGAAGAAATTAGATTTATTGAAAATAAGTTTAATTATGGAAAAAACGTATTGGCAATAAGTAATATGAATTTGAAATATGGAACAGACGGGAAGTTGGGTCTTTAGTGTTAAGACCAATAGATGTTTTATTGTTTGCCAAGGAAATTATGTGTCTATGGTTATTTTTGTAATTTGTGTGTAATTTGGTATTTGTGTTTTTTTCCTTGTTATATAAATAAATAATTTTTTTAAAAAAACATTTTATTTGCAGCTGTGTAGCTGAGCCCGATGGGTTTCTGATTCTTAGAATTGCCAGATTCCTTGCAGAACAGGCTGTAGTACCATTTAAAAAACGAAACAAAACCTAAAGCACTGAGAAGTTCACACAAAGACAGCGGTGGGTATCCTGACTACAGTCTCAAATGCAATGACAGGGTCCCCCATATTTGTGTAAGGAAGAAAGCTTTGTTCGAGGTTTACAAGGATTCAGGTCAAAGTGTAGGTATAGATTGCCAGAGGCACAACTAAGAGTTCAAGAATGACATCAGAGGTGCAAGACTGGACGGCAGCTGTCACTCAGCTCCTTTAAAGTTAGACACAGTGTTCTCACTTATGAAACTCCTTCTATATGAGACAAGAGGTACACACGTCTCTGATGGGCTCATGCCTGCTGCCAACAACAGACAGCACTGAGTTCTTAGTGAAGGGATGGAGGTTGGCCCCTCTGCCCTCTCCTACTTCAGCTGTCCACCCTCCCCTCTTGGCTATTTGACACCCTTCCCCATTTGTAGGGAAGTGCTTCACTCTGTGAGTCAGTTGGAAGAGGGGCAACCTCCTAGGCCTCTGGAGGCAAAGGACCATGGATACTATCCTCCCTCTTGGGGCCCTCAGAGCCAGGGTGGTGTAGTGGTTAAGAGCAGTAGACTTGTGATCTGGTGAACAGGGTTCGCTTCCCCGCTTCTCCACATGCAGCTGCTGGGTGACCTTGGGCCAGTCACACTTCTTTGAAGTCTCTCAGCCCCACTCACCTCACAGAGTGTTTGTTGTGGGGGAGGAAGGGAAAGGAGAATGTTAGCCGCTTTGAGACTCCTTCGGGTAATGATAAAGCGGGATATCAAATCCAAACTCTTCTTCTGAAAGCCTCCTCCTCTACACTCTCCTCTTCTTCCTCATAGGACAGAAACTCCCACCCCAAACAGGGCTTATCCACACTTCCTCTTGCCCCACTGCTCCCCCCACCCACGGGAGGAAATGCTCTTTAGTGCTCACTTGGAGCAAACAGCAATTCAGGTTTTCTGCAGGTAAATAGCACGTTTTCGCTGGGAAAGCAGCGGGTCAAGGGGAAAGCCACTCAGAAAACTACTTGGACCTGTTCTTTCTAGGTACAGGACAAGCAGAAGGGTGGGCCAGCTGCTAGTAAGGATTGTGGGGCGCATGACAGTGAGAAACATGTTTAGATGAAGGGATACATCCTTTAAGTGACCAGATGCAAGTATGAGCGGTGCTGTCAGCAAAAGTGGGCGGAGCAACCAAGGTAAGGTTTACCTTTGCACGGTTGACTAGTTTTATACACACACACACACACACACACACACCCTATTCAGGCAAGCAAGGGACATTACAAGACTTCAAAGACACATTCTAGCTAGGCAAAAACACTCAAGGCATGGTGAGTGGTGTGGCTGAGAAGGAGGGGTACTGTGGGGAGTGTCTTGGGCCAGATAGGAGGCCTGCAGGGCCACATTTGGCCCCCAGAACTGTTCCACCTCCCTCACTCCCCGGCACTAGGAGAAAGCGGTGAGAACAACAGCATGTGCTGTGCTGTTTATACCATAAAAGCATTGTCTGGTTTCCCTCCTTATATTGCATGTCATGTGGTCGGCCAATTGGTGCCAAAGAAGGATAGAACTCTTTTTATGTATGCAACAACAGCAGCAAGAATACTTATAGCGAAGTATTGGAAGACACAAGATTTACCCACCCGGGAAGAATGGCAGATGAAGGTGATGGATTACATGGAACTGGCGGAAATGACTGGCAGAATCCGAGACCAGGGAGAAGAGTCGGTAGAAGAAGACTGGAAGAAATTTAAAGACTATCTACAGAAACACTGTAAAATTAAGGAATGTTAGAAGGATGCTGGAATGAAGTTATGTGGTTTTAACAGTAATGCTATAAAGGGTTAAGTAATAATGGACTGTCAACAGGTCAGAATGTAAAGTTATAATATATTAAGATAAATTAGTAAGATAAAAACAAGGATGGAAAGGATTTGCTGAAATAACCAATTGAACTAGAATACAAAAAAGGGAGGTGTGAGGAGGTCAAGGAAACATGTAAATGAAAAACAAGATATGGAAAGATGGATTTGTTTTTAATTGTTTCTTTTTTTGTATTTTGTATTTTCTGTTTTTCTTTTTCTTTTCTTTATTTTTGTAATTTTTTGAAACTTTAATAAATATTATTTAATATACATACATATATATATATATATATATATATATATATATATATATATATATTTGCTTTCGTAGATATATATATATTGCTTGGCGTGAGGTCTTTCCAGTGCCATCCACCAAACCTGTTCTTTCTGGTCCCTTTTCTGTTTATCTTAGACTGACTGATGACCCAAGGCCCAACCTTCCTTTATAAAGGGAGACTGTTGAGTCAGCAATATTAGATGGGAATGATTGGAATCCAGAGCCTTATTAATTTCTGGCTTTGCAGATGCTCAGTGTGGTATAAACCATAGAGTTTTCTTCTCATTCCCCCAGCCCCAGACCTCACAGCCATCGCAAGCACAGCACAGCACAGCACAAAGCTTACTGCAGAAACTCTGCCCCTCTGTCTCCCCTCTCTGTTTTAAATAATGACAATGCCCAACCTTACGTAGAACCTTATTTACACATTTCCAAAAGTGAATTTTAATCTACAGAGCCAAATGACAAATCATTAAAAAATCAAGCCAAGAGAAATGGAGAGAGAAATTTCTAAGATGCCCCATTTTGTTGGTCTACATCATGCTGGTTGATGTAGGCTGTGAGGTTACAGAGAATCGTTCATCTTTCAGAATAAAATGACCATTCTTGGCAAAAAATAGAAGCATAAATAGTGACTAAAATACGTTATTTTGAAACCTCCCCTTTCCAAAAGTAAGTTACTGTTTCATTCTGTGGTTAGCTATGGAGGTTGCATAATATAGAAATCAGTCCAATGCAAGTTCTTATCCTGTTGATTTTCTATTTTATCTGAAAGGCCTCCAAATTAGGTAATACAGACTAGAGGAGGAAAGCTGGGAGAAACATGCCCCCTAGACAAACAGCTTGCCCCACTTAGCTGTTAGCCGGACTCCAATGGTTACTTGAAAGAAATAATTTTTTGACATGCAAATTATAACTGAATCATTAATTGGACTTTAAAGGAAGGCTGCAGTTCCAAGCATGTTTATTTGAAAGTTAGCCTCAGCAAAATCAATAGGATTTACTTCAGAGGAATATGTTTCATATGGGAACTTTGAAGAGAAAGAATCCTGTTGTTTCTCATTCAGAAACAGAACATGTGGGACAAAATTGCCCTTCTGTGAAGCTCAGTGGCAGAGCATCTGTGCTATATCCAGGTTCAATTCAGACAGGAGAAGGTTCCTGTCTGAACAAACAATCACGTGATAGATGCACTAAGGGTCTAATCTGGTATAAGAAGCTTCCTATGTTCCCCTACATAGCTTTTGACCACTCAATGCTCAACATCCCATTTCTTTCTCTATATGTAATCTGTAAACATTATGTACTCTTTGCACTGCTCTGTTTTACATAAAGACTGCAGTCCTGCATGCAATAAAACGGCTTCTTACATTCTATTCAATACCAGGTGATTTACCCAGTCCAACAGCATGTAGGATTGCAGTCCAAATTCTGCAGCGTAATTCACTTTTAGTGTCAAGAATTTGGGACTGAGTCACACCAGACCACATGGGCAAAGCCATTTAGTACTTTCAAAAAAGAGAAAGAAAGAAATCAGTAAATGGATTTAGTGATGAATGATAATTGATTATTTCTTGCTGGCTTATTTGTCACAGTTGAGCTGTGCTGATGTCGGCCCAGCTGTGCTTAATTAGCACCTGTGACTTAGAAAACAATATTATAAAGACATTTGTGATGGAGCTAAGACTTTGTAGTTAAGCACTCTTTGGGGAATGTGGAAGTTGTGGGATTTTGTGAGGGCTTGCATCAATTTTGGCGATATCTATTACACATTTTCAAAGGAGCAAAACTTCCAGATGAATCATGCTTTGTAAAGAGTAGGTGGAGCCTGTAATTGCTGCCTTGTATTAGGGATGTTGGACGCAGGTGGCGCTGTGGGTTAAAGCCTCAGCGCCTAGGACTTGCCGATCGAAAGGTCGGCAGTTCGAATCCCTGCGGCGGGGTGCGCTCCCGCTGCTCGGTCCCAGCGCCTGCCAACCTAGCAGTTCGAAAGCACCTCCGGGTGCAAGTAGATAAATAGGGACCGCTTACCAGCGGGAAGGTAAACGGCGTTTCCGTGTGCGGCTCTGGCTCGCCAGAGCAGCGATGTCACGCTGGCCACGTGACCCGGAAGTGTCTCCGGACAGCGCTGGCCCCTGGCCTCTTGAGTGAGATGGGCGCACAACCCCAGAGTCTGGCAAGACTGGCCCGTACGGGCAGGGGTACCTTTACCTTTACCTTATTAGGGATGTTGGGACGCGGGTGGCGCTGTGGGTAAAAGCCTCAGCGCCTAGGACTTGCCGATCGAAAGGTGGGCGGTTCGAATCCCTGCGGCGGGGTGCGCTCCTGCTGCTCGGTCCCAGTGCCTGCCAACCTAGCAGTTCGAAAGCACCTCCGAGTGCAAGTAGATAAATAGGGACCGCTTACCAGCGGGAAGGTAAACGGCGTTTCCGTGTGCGGCTCTGGCTCGCCAGAGCAGCGATGTCACGCTGGCCACGTGACCCGGAAGTGTCTCCGGACAGCGCTGGCCCCTGGCCTCTTGAGTGAGATGGGCGCACAACCCCAGAGTCTGGCAAGACTGGCCCGTACGGGCAGGGGTACCTTTACCTTTTACCTTTTTATTAGGGATGTTTGGATCAGTATATCTCTCGTCCACATCACTTTTGCATGTGTTAAATAAAGTCCATTGCATCCCATTTCCACATGAATCTAGGGGATTTTAAAATATCCACAAAAAAATTATTGAAATACATGTTTTTAAATATATTTTTCTCTCTACGCATTTTAAAACATTTTACATTATTTTTGAACAATGAACATTCAGTTAAGGAAGAGTCAGGGGGTGACAATGTTAGTCTGGATATGCTGAAGTTTGTAAATATTGAATTTCTTACCTGATGCATTTGACAACTATCTAACAAAATAAAAATAAAGGTCATGTGGCCAGCATGACTAAGCCGCTTCTGGCGAACCAGAGCAGTGCACGGAAATGCCGTTTACCTGCCCGCCAGAGTGGTACCTATTTATCTACTTGCACTTTGACATGCTTTCGAACTGCTAGGTGAGCAGGAGCAGGGACCGAGCAATGGGAGCTCACCCCATCGTGGGGATTCGAACCGCCGACCTTCTGATCAGCAAGTCCTAGGCTCTGTGGTTTAACCCACAGCGCCACCCGCGCCCCACTGCCATGGTTGCCATGGTCAGCTTTAAAAAGACTGTCTGGAACAAAACTAAAAATATTTCTGTCCACACTCACTGTATTGTCAAAAAAGCCACTAGCTGACTTCTCACTTGTGAAGGCAGAGCTTTCCTGCAGTTCACCCCACAATACATTTTGTTTTCCCCAGGGAATTCTCTGAATATTGGACCTTCCAGAACATTTGCAGAGCAAGATGGAAAAAACTAGCCCAGGGCAGTTCATCCTCAGCCCTTCCTCCCTGTCTCCCATCCCAAGAAAATTATGTTTGCAAAGAACAGATTCACTGGAATCAAAAGAGGCCTGTAGGCTTGGAAACTAGGTGCTCATAAATAAGCTCAGAAACAGTTTTTCCTGCCAAGGTGCTTTTGGAGTTTTAGTTCTCTCTGACTCTTAATGAATTGGGTTGAAAGGAACTGGAAACAATTTCCCATGCACCAGAACAGAAAGTAACACACCTCAGCACGCTTAGAAATATCTAAGCTTCCCAAATGGTATTCCTCTCTCCAGCTTTGGAAAGTTAGATTTGATTGAGGGGGGAAAGCCATGTTGGGAAAGGCTGTCTGCTATGGGTGAACCCTAAACTTCGGAAGATTTGGACTGAGCTCCAGACTGAGAATTTATATCGTGCACCCTCCCAATTTCTGAAGTTTGGTGACATTACTTCTTCTCGGCCTGCAGTAAGGTGATTTAAGTGCAAAGGAACCTAGGGATTATAGTGCTACCTCAGGTTAAGAACTTAATTGGTTCCGGAGGCCCGTTCTTAACCTGAGATACCACTTTAGCTAATGGGGCCTTCCGCTGCCGCCACACGATTTCTGTTCTTATACTGAGGTAAAGTTCTTAACCCGAGGTACTATTTCTGGGTTAGTGGAGTCTGTAACCTGAAGCGTCTGTAACTCGAGGTACCACTGCATATGTATTTAATAGTTCCGAGGATTACTTGTGAGAGGTGGTGGTATAGTGGCTAGAATATTTGATCTGGATTGACCTGTGTTTAGCCGTCTATCAACTTTACTGTGTGAACTTGGTTCTATAAATATAGCCTAACCCAACTCATCAAATTGTGAGGATAAACTAGGACAACCCCCAAGTACTTCAGCCTGAGCTCATCGGAAGGAATATAAATGTGATTATAATGGGTGGAATAATTCTATGCAACTATGAAATATACAACAGCCTAGTTCTCCTTGGCATCTGGTTATCCCAGCCTGGGGACACAGCTCAGAGGAACCACAATAATGTCACCATGAAATGAAACACTTCACTTCTGAAGTTAATGTAGGGGTATGCTACTGATTCTGAAGGGCACATTAGAAATAATTAGAAACACAGCATAGGTCATGCATTCCCCACCACCAATCAGATGCTGAATTCAATAGCAAAGTAGCTATTGATTTTAACAGAGCTGATAGCATCACTGTGAATGCTTTTACCCTTAACTGGCAGTGGGGGAGTGGATTCTTGTTATTATTTTACTATTAGGCTACCTGTCATTATGTTTTTTTATTATGTTTTTATCACTGATGTACACTGATGTTGTACACTGCCTGGGATCTTCTGATAAAGAGCAATATATAAACTGAAATTATTATTATTAAGGGTTCTGTGCATCAAATTCTTGCTTGATGGCCCCATATCTAAGGCTTGGTTTGTGGCTAGCCTTATGAAATTTATGATTCTCTGCCATATGTTCTTTTAAAAGCTGCTCTTATTGCTTTGTTTTGTTTTAAGCTTGCTTTTAACTCTGCTGCAAGATAGTCTGAGAACCCTGGGAAATAAATACAATGAAATAATGGATTGGATAAAATGCAGACTGCAGCTAACCATGAATGCTCACAGGGCAATTTTGCCTCTATAATTTATTATTTTGCACTTCTCTCTCTTGTAAGTTCCCATATGTTGCAGTTTCAACTGAAAATCTTTAATCAAAAGTTAAGAATGGAACACCAATTATTATTTTATTTGTTTGTGTGTTTTCAAACTTGACAGTTCCATCTTTGCTAAAAAGTTTTAAAACAGGGAAAATATCTGGGATTGGCAGGTTCTGGAGATATGCGGCGTTGTTGTTGTTAAAACTCCAAGATCCATGAATCAGATCCAGGTGTGAAATGACAGATGGGGTAGTGCTGGATATGCTCTTATAATGAAAAAAACAGGGTGTCCCTGAGCACAGAGCCAAACCAGGAATTCATTTTTTCCAGTTGCAGAAATCATTTCCTCCCGTGTTGTGGTGAGACCTGGGGTTGTGGGTGGGTCCAAATGGATCGAGGGGCCTATTTATACCCATGCACGTGACCTAGAGCTTCCTCTTTTGGCTTGTGCATTCGGAACACCCGCCCACCTCTCCCTATATTTAGGGCTTGTGTGATTGACCTTGCTATGCCGTCGTGTGTCGTCTGTCATTAGGACAGGGGCATGGCACGAATTTTCCCCACTTGGCTGATTGGCTGTTGCCATTTGGGTTTCACCTGCTGCGTAGCAAATCATCACAACTTGTAAGGTTGCAGATAGGCACTGGTTCAAGTGATAGGGATGGGGGAACGGTCTCGCCATCCCTATGTGAAGGGTATTTCATTAAAGGAATCCAGGGACTTGATGGTTTGGTCAACCCCTGAGAGGGGGTTGTGCCCATACCTGAGTCCAGGGGGGCATCTGGTTGGTGAACAGGGCCTGTTCCCGGCTTTTCACCTTCCCAGGTGTTCACCCTTGGCTGACCTATGATAGAGCTCTGGGTCAGCGCTACCTGCAAGAGCGCAGGGAGCTAGTCAAAATTCTGCCAAAAACCAAAAATTTGAGTCATGTGTTAATTTATTTAGGGGGAGGTCTCTGGATCTGAACACACAATTGAGCTCATAGCTCATTTACATAAAATTCCACTCCTGGATTTCCTCCCAGATTTCTTTTGTTTCAAATGCCTAATTGTTTTGGAGGGAGGGAATTTTTTGTTATCGTTGCAATTGTTAAAATATTAAAGGTAAAGGTAAAGGTACCCCTGCCCGTACGGGCCAGTCTTGCCAGACTCTGGGGTTGTGCGCCCATCTCACTCAAGAGGCCAGGGGCCAGCGCTGTCCGAAGACACTTCCGGGTCACGTGGCCAGTGTGACATCGCTGCTCTGGCGAGCCAGAGCTGCACACAGAAACACCGTTTACCTTCCCGCTAGAAAGCGGTCCCTATTTATCTACTTGCACCCGAGGGTGCTTTCGAACTGCTAGGTTGGCAGGCGCTGGCACCGAGCAACGGGAGCGCACCCCACCGCGGGGATTCGAACCGCCGACCTTTCGATCGGCAAGCCCTAGGCGCTGAGGCTTTTACCCACAGCGCCACCCGCGTCCCGTTAAAATATTAGGAGCTGATAAATCCTTGCTGCCCTTTTACAAATCACCCAGAGATCTACCGGCAGATCCCAGTCTACCTTCCTACAATAGATCTTCCAGTAATACTCATTCTTCCTTCCTGGCTTCAAATAAAAGCAGAAATGTGTGCCCTCGTGAATTACCTCCAGGGTCAAATGCATAATGTAGCAGCTTACCTCCTGTTTGATTTCCAACGCGAGGTCCACTGGGGAAATATCTTTATTGTTGCGGTGTTGCCTTCTGGCACTACAGGCTAACAGATCAATTCAGCCTTCAAAGCATTCTATTGCCTGTCGATATGAAATTCTAGCAATTGCTGGAGAGGGCTGGCTGCAAAGCAGGTGAAAAACAGTCCCTATTGATTAGCCCATGGCTCTAGAGTATGATGAACTTGTTTAAGAAAAATTGATCTGACAAATTGATTTTATTATCAAAGTATCTTGTGCATGCAATTAAAATTGCACTCCCCTCCCCATCTCTTGCAGAATTTATTCTTATTTTTCTGGATAATCTTTTTAAGGACTCCAAGTAAGAAAACACACAAAAGCATACATGGAATGATTTAAAAGCTCTTCAGTTGTCCTCAAGGTTTAAGAGATCAATTTGAAAGACTTTAGCAGATTTTTTTTTTCTTAAAAATGGGTTTGAAAACCAGATGAACTCAAAGTAGTAGAATATCTCAAAAGACTGAAGCCCTTGGTTATGTGCAATCCTAGCTAACCATCTCCACTGGGAACCCATTTCTCCTTTGCCATTTCTATCTCCCACATCCATTTTGAATGTAAAATGTGCAGTGACTAGATTTTACTAAAGCTTTGGCAGCCCTCAAACACAGTTCTCTCTACCTTTGTGCCACAGATGCCATGTCAATTAGTCAAATTTGTAGTCATTTCTATTGCTAGGCTGTTTTGAACTTGTTGACCTTGTGGTTTACTCTAGCATTTGCATGAGCCAAGAACCAAATACACAAGGCTCAAGCAATATCGCTTACTCTTTAGGATGTGCTGCTGGCTTGCCTTTGTTGGGTAAAAGAATGGATTGTCATTAAAAATAAAGATTTGTTAGATCTAGAGGGTTTTAACTTAAGATTTGGATGGCATGACTATCTGTGGCGGGATAAAGGAATGAAACAAAGATTTTTCTAACCATATTATTAGAGGGCCACTGTTAGAAGTGTGGGAAAGGAATAAAAAATTATTGGAACAGAAAACCCCCTGGTGGTTATCACCAATCGAATACTGACAAAAAAGAAAATAAACACCGAAGGGGAAAGATGGACATATGAAGATCTATTAGTTAGAAATGAATCCGGGTGGAGAATCAGACCATATGAAGAAATAAAAAATAAGTTGACTGGCTGGATTCAATATCACCAAATTAACTCCATGTGGATGGAAGATAAAAAGATTGGGATAAATGAGAAGAAATCTAGATTTCAGATTGAAATAATAGAAGGAAGAACAAAATTACTATCAAAAATGTATAACCAGTTACTTGAGTGGGACACCAAAGATGAGGAAGTGAAGGAGGTGATGGTGAAGTGGGCAGTGGACTTGGGTTATAATATAGAGTTTGAGAAATGGAAGGCTTTATGGTGTAAAGGTATGAACTTCACGGCATGTACAACACTCAAGGAGAACATGTATAAGATGATGTACAGATGGTACATGACGCCGGTAAAATTGGATAAAATTTATAAAACAAGTGATAAAATGTGTTGGAAATGCAAGAGTAAGGAGGGCGACTTTGCACATATGTGGTGGTCATGTGAGACACTTAAAAAATTTTGGGAATCTATCTATAATGAATTTAAAAAAGTCCTCAAATACACCTTTAGCAAAAAACCTGAAGCTTTCCTCCTGGGGATAATTGGCGAAGAAATCAAAAAGGAAGATAAAACATTTTTTCAATACGCAACAGTGGCTGCCAGAACCCTCATAGCACAGTATTGGAAAACGTCTAAAATCCCAACGATAATAGAGTGGCAATCTAAACTATTTGACTATTTAGAACTGGCAAAATTGACACAGAAAATAAGAAATCAAAAAAGTACAAAATTTAATAATGAATGGGATAAATTTAAGTTATATATGGAAACAGAAATAAAAGGAAAATAAAAATGTTGATAAAAAACAAATATATATTTGAAAAATTCACAGTAGGTATGAGATAACGCTTACTATGTAAAAATTGCTTGAAAAATGAGACACTGCGGATAAAAAATATGATAACTTTATTCCGAAATCGAGATAAAGGGAAGTCGATGAGTGTTTGTCAATGTAAGTTGAGTTGTCTATGTTTCTATGTATTACATGTTTCGTTTTTTTTCTTTTTTTCTTTTTTCTTGGCTGTGTAAGTATGTTTGTGATATGTATGATATGTATGTATGTTAAAAAGCAATTAAAAAATATTTTAAAAAAAGGATGTGCTGCTGGCTTATTTATATTTAATCCCATTTAACAACCATCAAGTGCAGGTAGCTAATCTCTACTGCGACAAGAGGTGGCAAGATAAGGCCACCCCCCTCATCTGCATGTCTGGTGACACCAAACAGAGCAGCTACTACTTCTGCTCGAGTCACCTGTTGGCCCAAACATCCAAGATGTGTTGAGGGAGACATATCAGTCACACATCTTGCCCTGAGTAGACTAAGCAAGCGGGACAAAGAAGAGTCCAATTTCAGCTCCCCTTAAACTGATTAGCCTTGAGAAATTGGTCTAGGAGGCTGTGGCGTTGCAAGGGGGGGCGGGTAGGGGGTTCCATGTCTGGGAGGGTAACAAGAAGGCATCCTGCGGGGTGCTTGCCCTGCTGCCCTGGCCCAGGTGTGGCAGTGTGATCAGGCATCGCACCGCCGCAGCTGCATGTGGAGGATCCTCCATTCGCAGCTGCAGCCCCAAGCAGAGGATCCTGCCACAATCTGTACAGCTCTCGGGCGGCAATGGCGGCAAACCGCTATGTAATAGTAATAGTAATTTATTATTTGTACCCCGCCCATCTGGCGGGGTTTCCACAGCCACTCTGGGCGGCTTCCAACAAAGATTAAAAATACATAAAAATGTCACACATTTAAAACTTCCCTAAACAGGGCTGCCTTCAGATGTCTTCTAAATGTCAGGTAATTGTTTATTTCTTTGACATCTGATGGGAGGGCGTTCCACAGGGAGTGCACCAGTATCAAGAAGGCCCTCTGCCTGGTTCCCTGAGGCCGTTTAGGGCGTTAAAGGTCAACACCAACACTTTGAAATGTGTTTGGAAATGCACTGGGAGCCAATGTAGGTCTTTGAGCGACGCTGTACATGTGCTGTACATAGCGGTTTGCCGCTGGCGCCACTGGAGCGCCATATGGGCGGTGGGATCCCTCCTCCCCGGCTCACCGTAAGTGGCTCCTGCTTTGCCGCTTTACAGCGAGCCAGGGAGAGAAGGAGGGGGACATACAGGAGCCGTGGCTCCCGAGAGGACTAGCTGCACAGCTTTGCCAGCGCCCTGGAAAAGTAGCATAGCTCCCCCCTTCCCCGATGGCTCGGGGTACTTGGGAGTTGCGGGGGTGGGGGCTCAGAGGCATAGGAAGGGGGGCAGACATTCGGCGTCTGCCTGCAATGCCCAAGCCTACCCTGTGCTGTCGATGTGGGGGGAGGAGGTGACAAAAAAAATTCTGCACCAGGTACCACCTGGGCTTGCTATGCCTCTGCTAGGTGGAAGCCCATTCACTCTCCAAGTAATGCCCTAGAATGCTCACCAAAGTCTCCACTGTCAATTTGATCAATTACTCAGATGATCTTGATCTTCCAGGTGATAACAGCACAAATGTCAGCAAAATCTGCCCAGCCGCAGCATTGCAAGCTCTCTTTGCCCATTGCAGGACTTGTTTTGGATGTGCAAAGCCAGAAAATAAGCTCTTCCATTTTTCAGGAGCACTGGAACCCCTTCTGACTACTCATCTCTTCTAAACCCGAGTCCTTACCAAATGCAAAAGTGACAGCATGAGGATCGTCCAGCTGACAATTTGGGATAAACACAAAAAACCAACAGAAAATCAATAAACCCAAATTCTGTGCACACTGTTAAGTTGACCAAAAATGAACAGAGAAACCCCAATCCTTGTAGCCAATTTGGGTCAAAAGGGGCGGGGGGATAGTCTATGCTGTCCTAATAGTCAAGTGACTAGCCCCACACACCAGGAAAAAGGAAAGGTAGGTGGGTAGAAGCAACCCAGCAAAGAAAAAGAAAAAAAGACTGAATGCACAGACTTCCAATGTCTTAATTCCTAGTTGAGTGAGAGTGAAAGCCATAAGCGGTACAGTGACCAGGGTAACTGGATGTGGAAAATTCTAGTTCAAGTCCCCAATCAAATGTCACAGCACATTGGGTCAGAATGCAGATGTAGCATTAATAAAGCATAATCTTGACCTAGGGTTGCTATATTTTGAAGAGCAAAAAAGAGGACACATTTGCCAACTTCTACTTTTAACTATGGATCGCTATGATTAATGACTGCAAATAATGAATTGTTTCCTTGCAGTTAAAAGAACATCACAAGAGGTGTGTGTGTGTGTTAGCAAGAGCTTGCTACAACAATGTATAAAAGTCCTATTTTCTTAACTATCTCAGGCTGTGGTAGCCGTAACGGGAAAGCTATTCAACCAATACATTTATTTTGACCTAACACCACGGAAGCTGGTGTTGTTACACCTAAATGCTGGAGAGCTTTCCGTTCTACAGGTACATACCTCCACATGTGGTGGGATTGTCCCCAAATTCAACCCTCAGTCCTACAATAAATATGCAAAATAACAAAACAGGTATTAGAAGCCACTCCAGAACTGGCCCTATTGAAAAATTTCCAAGACAATAATGCACACTCACATTACAAAGACCTCATCAGCCACCTACTCTCAGTAGCCAGAAGCTTCATATCTAGACAGTGGAGGGACCTGCCAGGAGTGAACATGGACCACTGGTACCAAACTGTATGGGAAATAGCCCTTCTAGAAATACTAAGCAACAAACTGAAACTAGCTCAGGGACAATCAAAAGAGGATGCCTTCACCCCTTTGTGGCTCCCCTTTATTAGATACACAGCCCAACAAGACAACAGCATCCTCCCCTCAACAGCATATGAATCAATATAGCTAACTTGACCTAACAACCCTCTCCCACTCACACATGCAGACAAAACTAACTGCAGTCAACTGATTGTGCCCAACCATGCCAACAAAAACTAATCAATGAATATAGAAAGAGAACTTACCCATGTGATGCTGACACAAAAACCTCACACATATACTTAGTGAAAGAATGAAAGTTTAATATCTCCCATTCTCCTCGCTGCTTTATCTCCCCACCTCTCCCCCCCCCAACCTTGTACTATCCATAGCATTAGTGTCTTGCATCAAATGTAACTGAGCTGTAGAAATGACTATGAAATGAAAGCAGAGACACTACTTTTGTTACCCAGGAAAATCTTATTTTTTTAAAAAAAATCACACACATTTATTTTGGTAAGAGTTGTGAGAATTTTCTGGCATGCACAGTATTCAGTATTTTGGCCTTTGATACTCCAGTGCAATCATACATGCTACTGGCCAAAGGGGACTCTTGCAATTTGCCTGCTCATGGCACAGAATTACTTTGCTGGTCCTCAGCAAAAGCCAGTATTTTCCTTGGTTGCAGACACCCGACATGGTGAATCACAAGGCTCTAAATTACTGCCTTCCTTAAAAATATGCACCGACCTGCTCCACCACATTTAAAAAGCTGTAGAAGCATCTGTTATAAGAATTTTAAGGTCATATATATATATATATATATATATATATATATATATATATATTAAGGTCATATATATATATATATTCATAACTGTATATATAAACCACATGTCTGAAACCCCATAGAAAAGGTCCTGAACAAATTAACCTCAAATATTTCTCTGCAAGGTCAAAGTGGGAAACCTCCCCATTGTCTCTTTCCTCACAAATCCTGTCTTAAGGGCACATTCAAGATATGAACAGGGTGTGAGCCTGTGACCCGTGACCTAGATTCAGGAATTAGGTAGTTATAACAACAAAAGAGTGGCCAAAACCCAGATAATGCAATCATGTAACTTGCCAGACAGGAGATAAACAATGCACTCAGATTTCTGTTGTAGACCTCCTTTTCTGTGATGTAGGTACGATGTATCTGGAGGGTTGTCTTGGGCTACACCCCTTCTGGGATGTATGTATGATGTTTCTGGGGGTGGTCTTGGACTCCAGGGTGGGCAATTTAAAATGTCTATATAACGGCAGGCACACCTTTGTTCTGGACCCTCCTCCTCTCTCCTGCGTGTGGGGGAGCACCCTGTTGCAACAGCTTTAATAAAGATCAGGCTTACTAGCTGCTTTGCGTCTCAATATTCTCTGGTTGGCCTCGGTTATTTTCTCCTACCGATAGAGAACCTACAAAAGGACTCTATATGGGCTCTTGGGTACCCCATAAGGGAAAAGGAGCAGGTTTTTTCCTTATAACACATCTCTCCCCATATATGCCCTACAAAGCTGGTATAGATTGTTGTCCTGACTAGAAAAACCTTTATTAAAAAAATGTTGCTTCTCTCCTCTCCAACACCATAGGGAAATCAGAGTTAGGATGTAAGGAACTGAACAATTTAGGTGGTCAAAACTAATGACATAGTGGGCAAAAAATGGATAATGGGTAACCAGATCCCAGGCAAAGCTAGTGGAATGAAAGGATACCAAGGCAACAGAAACATAACCCTTTGGCATTGCCCTCAGGTGTGACTGGCTGCATATTTGCCTGGAGGGCCCTATGCAAACCGGCTTTGTTAAGCTCAGGCATCGACAAACATGACATGCAAATACATGCAAATGAAGAAGGGTTTTTAGCCAAATGTCCTCTTCACAAAGTTGTGAACCCTTCCGCCACAGTACAGATCTGATATTTCCATTTTATTTCTCACTCTCTGGTGACTGTGTGGTCACTTGACCAAAGCTCCATTCAAATGCATGAACTCTGTCAGGTAATTGGCAGTGTGAGGTATAAATAAAAGCCTGGGCCATCCACTATGAGTTACCACAGAATGAGCCTCCTGGAAGTGGTCATCAGTGCCTTGGGTGGTCATCAGTGGTGTTGCGTCCTATGCTGGCACAGGGGCTGGGCATGGAAGGTAAACAAAACCCACTGTGCCAGCCTAAATCAGGCATAGGCAAACTCAGCCCTCCAGATGTTTTGAGACTACAATTCCCATCACCCTTGACAACTGGTCAAGGATGATAGGAGTTGTAGTCCCAAAACATCTGGAGGGCCGAGTTTGCCTATGCCTGGCCTAAACCTTGTTGCCGCTGCCACCAGGTGGGCTTGGAGCATGGAGGGTTCATGGGGCCACACTGTGCCACCCACTCATGCAGGGGGGAGCCCGGTCAACTAATACAGCCATTGGCGGGTGCACCCCCCCAATACTGGCCAGGTGTCGTAGTCCTGTGCTGCCAGCCATGGCAGAGCTCAGGGGAAGGGGAAGAGGAAGAGGAAGAGTTTGGATTTGATATCCCGCCTTTCACTCCCTTTAAGGAGTCTCAAAGCGGCTAACATTCTCCTTTCCCTTCCTCCCCCACAACAAACACTCTGAGGTGAGTGGGGCTGAGAGACTTCAGAGAAGTGTGACTGGCCCAAGGTCACCCAGCAGTTGCATGTGAAGGAGCGGAGACTCAAACCCGGTTCCCCAGATTATGAGACTACTGCTCTTAACCCTGAGTTTCAGGGGGGTACTTGCCTGGAGGAGTAAGGTCAGGAGTATCTCAGTTCGTGTAGCCAGATGATCCAGGGGTGAAGAAAGCTGAGGGTCCTAGATCACAAGAAGCAGCAAGGTCCAGTCAGGAACAACAAATGTTGTTTCCAGCAACTGGCTGAGACTAGAAAGCCTGCTTAAGAAATCTGGAGCCAGCTGGTTCTCATCAGGAGCAAGAAGGCTGATCAGCAGCAGGTGGAGTCACTTCTCCTTCTGCTCCTTCAGGCTGCTGCTCAGCAGGTGAAGCTGACGCCTGGCTCATGACACCAGGTAGCCATTTAGAGAGGGGGCCTGGGGCATGGTGGCAAGGCCAGATCAGGCTCTGGGCTTCAGGGCCCAGAGACCCCTGGCTGTAGGCAGAGCGGGGATTCCTCTATGAGTGTGCCTGACTTGCGCCAGGGGCCCCCTGGCCCTCCCCATTTTATGCCCCTGGTAGTTATCCAACAAGAAAAAATATGATAGCTCTTCCCATCCCAATGAATATATCATTTCCTCCCTCTTCACTGAAGTTTCACAGAGTTATCCCTCAACCTGTTGAATATCTGTGTGGGAAGGCAAAACAAGGATGCGTTCACTACTACCTTGTCAATGTCAGCTTTGTTATTAAACCAGAGGCCTTCTATTTCAAGTGCTTCCCAGATAACATGTGGTCGCTCTTCAATGCAAAGCTCGGCTTTCAGCAAAATTGTTAATTATAGATCATAATAAGCTGTTAGGAGTGAAACGCACACATAATTTGAAAGTGAAATGAGGCACAGTACATAGATAAAGCAATTGTTTGTTTAAGAGGTGATTAGCAGTAGCAAAACAAGCAAACTGATACTTGAACCTGAAAGAAATTACACCCATTTGAAATCATTAAACTGTTTGCTTATTTGTGTACTGAAACCTAATGCAAAGGTAAAGACATTGGCTGCCTTCCCCCTCCTGCACGGTGAGTTGTTCAGCAGACATATGTCATATCCAAATCAACATGATATTAAACGAATAGTCTGTCAAAGAGGGGAAAGGGAGGGAGGGACGGGTGTGGGGTGGTGGAGGAGAAATGCTTCAGTTCCACAGCTGAACACAACTGGGATTTAAATTGTTCTATACCATGATAAATTATAAGCCTTTAAAGCCACTGTAATCACTGAATGAACAAAACAGTTTGCCTTGGGTAATTATGCCTTTTGGTCTCTTTTCACTTTCAAGTTTATTCCCTTAAATGTTACATGGTGTGCTTGTTTGCTATGTCAAAGAGTGTTAATCTCAGTGAAAAACACTGTGATTTGGGGCGATGGGTAAGTGAGCCTAGAAACACTTAAGCCTGGATCAAGCTGGATGCCGTCAAGTTAATCTAAGCCACTTTCACTGCAAATCACCACTTAACTGAGTATTTAATTTGACTCTCCAAGGACACTGATTGCAGTGGAAAGGCAAAAATGGTGCTTGGGTAGCACCAGGCTAGCTGGCTGTCCTCCAATGACACAACAGACTGAAAGCAGTTAGGAGCTTGGTTGTGGAAGCACAGCCATGCTGTAGAACCAGTCTCTGTGAAAAAAGGATATGTTTCACTTTCAGGGCAGAGAAAGGTGTCAGTCTGGTGTCTACCCCACTCACTTTCCTTTGCCTCCTAAATCCAGATGCATGAATGCATGAGCTGGCAGCAAATCAGTGTGAATTGCCCATCATTAAAGTTGAATGAATGGTGACTCCTTCAACTGTGTAATCATTGTTGTGCATCAGAGCAATGAGCAGTTACTGGGGGAGGAAGGAAAGGAGTGCTGGAGAGGGGACAACCTGCCTCTCCTGTCTTGTATTAGTGCATTCAAATATATAATGGAGCATGCAAAATGTCTCCATTTCTAACCTCATCTTTATCTTTTCAAAAATTACAGCTCTGTTTTCAAAAACCGAAAAGGACATATTAAACAAATAAAAAGTTATTATTATTTTGTTGTTGTTGAACATTGCATGACAGTGTACAGCCATTTTAGTGTGAAATTCGGTTCCTGTACGACTTTCACAATAGCCAGTGGCCGGGTTGTCCCACTGACACCTGAATAATTTGCCTTTTCTAGATCCTTGGCATTCATAGTCCAATGTGATATAAGCTGCCAAGACTGGTCTGGTCTAATAGGTGGCATAGACAGCTGTCTCTGGAGGTAGCATTCCAGGGAATACAAAGCCTTCCAGTGGGAATGCAGTTCTCCCAAGGTGAATATATTTCCCCTCTCAGCCTCTTTCCTCTCGTTTCATACAAGGGATTGGAACAAAAGTGGCCTCGCTTAACTCCATTCAGGCATGGAACTGCAACTGGAAAAATCCTTGAGAAAGAATACTTTTTCCTCTCTGGGATCGGAATAGAAGAAGATACCATCAAAGTGCAATCAAAATTCAATTTTGTGAAGCACCATAAAATAGCTTGAGCTGGGTGTGCATGCCACTAATGCTGTTAGGGAAGCCAACACTTTCCTTCCTAACCAGATGATTTTGTCTAGATTCTTCGGATAACTAGTTGTGGTCTTCTTAGAATTCCACACTCTACTTCTTCGGGAGGCCTCTGGCACCCAGGAAGGAAGGCCAATCTGCCACACTTCTTCCTTCCTTATTGATGCCACTGCCCCATCTTACCTCTAAGCAAGTTCAGCCTGTTTCCCCTTTACATGCCTTTTGCTAAAGGGTGTAGCATGAATGAATGATCTGGCATACAGGATGAGGGGGAAATCAAGCATTTAAATAACACCAGCCTTAAAGAGAGATTATAAAGCTTGCTTGCAAATCAGAAGGCTCGCTCATGTTGTTCAGTGAAGGATGACAAAATGATGGCACATTTCACACAGGATAAGCCTCACTGTTATTCTTGAAGATGAGGGATAGCCTGTGTTTTTCCTAGGCCATTGGCCATGTTGTCTGGAGTTGATGGGAGCTGTAGCCCCAATATCTGGAGGGTGACCTGTTGTCTATTCCTGTTGTCGAATAAGGAGGTTGGCAGGAGGGAGAAAATCAACTGATCTGGTGTGACCATAGGAGGTTTGCTGTACTTAAACCATGAGTTGGCAAACTAAGGTCCATGGGCTAGATCAGGCCCAATTGCCTTCTGGATCCAGCCCGCGGATGTTCCGGGAATCACCGCGTGGATTGCCAGCGCATGCGTTCTTTCCCCCCCCTCCCTCCCTCCCTCCCTCCCATGGTGCCACTGCCTCCTCCCTCCCTCCTCCTGGAAGGAGGCTGGGCTTTGTTGATGCCAGCAGCAGCAGCGCTCAAGCAGCCGCCATTTTAAGCAGCCCCTCTCCAGAGCCCTTACATGCGCCACTCATGGTCCCACCTCTGCTCCCAGCGCCTTTCACTTGCAAGACACAGGTAAGCAGCCCCTGGGGCTCGTGATGCTTTTGCACCCCCCCCCCCAGAATATAGTCTGGCCCCCCACAAGGTCTGAGGGACAGTGGACCAGCCCCCTGCTGAAAAAGTTTGCTGACCCCTGCCTTAAACCTTCCAGGCATAGGCACCAGTTCTTAGGGGCCAAGATGTCTTTGGCAGCCCCTCAAAACCTGTTTGAGGGGGATGGGCCCCCCAAAGTTGATGGGCATTGCCATTGCCCCGGGAGAAAGCGCCAGGAACATGGCTGCCACATGGCACTCACTCAGGCACTTCAGCTCCCCTCCCTCTTCCACCCATCAATGCTCTATTGGGACTTGGGGGCAGGGAGTGAGCTGAGGAGGGATGGGGGCTGTGCATGCTGGCTGGTTCTCAATCTTGCACTCTTTTAAATGTGCTCACATGGTCTCCAGCAGCTCCCCTCCCTCTTCCACCCACCACAGCTCTGTTTCCGGGCCAGTGTGCATAAATGCTCTGCATGTGCCACTTCTCATGATTAGAGAGATTGCATGGCAAGAGCTTGAGGCATATCAAGGACTCAAGGCAGGGCAGGAGGTGGCGATGGTCCTCTCAGCTCTGGGTAGGTCTGCCTGATGTTCCCAAGTCACCCATCTCTGGGTTCTCTGTATCCTTCCATGACTGTGGAACAAAAGATTAAACTTTCCTTCCCCAAGCACTCTAGTCCTGCTGTAAAATTCCTTCCCTCCCATATCACCTTTCTTAAACAACAACAAACCACTACACAATGTAGTGTGGGATATTTGAAGCAACAGGCCGTTTATTCTTATGCCTTTATCTGCAGCCTTGTGAAGGCAGTTGGTTTCTACTTCTGCTCTCTGTGATAAGTTCCAAGGTAGTTTTACAAGGCCAGTTTTCTTCGAAAGAATCAAAACTGTAGGCTTTGTAATAACATGCTTTCTAACAAATATTGAGGAGGCAGCAAAACAGGTTGTACTCACCCCAAAAGAAGGACTATCCACATAACCTCCAGAGCTGCTTCTATCAGTCAGGAACCTCCTATCATTTTTGCCCAGCTAGCTGTAAAACTCAGAAGGCTTAATTGTTCTCAGTCTCTATTTGGGATGCACAAATAGTCCCCCTGCACAATCAGATAGATATGACCCACTTCAGGCGCTCAGATATTCCATCTGCCAATCACCGCATCAAGACTGTGCAGTTCACCATTAAGTGCCAGACTGAGGTTTGCAACCCTGTTGTCAACAGACCTCTGGTATTGTCAAGATGAGATGGAACGGTTGCACCAAGTCAGACATTACTTCCTCTGCCCACAGGCTTTGCTTTCATGTGTCACCACTGGGCAGCATCCCTGGGCATGCCAGAAACTCAGAGCAACTTTCAGCTGAAATTTTGTGAGTCTAAATGAGGTTGGAAAATCTCAAGGAGAATTAAAACTTTTTTTCTGACTCAAAACATCCAGACTCCATCAGGTTCATCCATTGTTAAGATAAGCCTGCAGACATACTGCCAATTACCTTACAGTAACTTGAAATAGAGCATGTACCGGTAGACTTTGCAAAGCAATTAGAGGCTTTTAAAACACTCTGTTCATTTAGTCTACTCAGAATACATCGTTTTATCTATTCCTGTCTGCTTGCTTTTCTCCTCTTCATTTCACTCCTCCATTTGTTAACAAGGCTTCCCAGGGTTAAAGTTTCAGGGACATCCAAGATCCATTTGAGGCCACAGAATCATTATAAAGTTGCCCACAGAAACATCTGATGGGTTTGACCATTTATCTAGTGACCCTGAGTGCCTGATAAACAATGCAAGGCTGACTAAATCCCCTCCCTCTGTGGGTTTTGCCTCTCTCCCAAGACAGTTGCGCTGAGACACGATAACCTGTCTTCATTAGAGCTCTGACTCATAACCCAATTAATGGTGTCAAGAAATGAAACACTGTCTTTGAGTGCAGCTGGCTTTTGAAAGCAAGTCCCAACATGTGCTGAGCACTATAATAAATGAGATACTGGAGGAGATGCGCTGAATGCACTCCACATGCAAATGAAGATGTGCTTTGGTTGCGGAGGAGGAGGGGAGCCTGCATTGTTCTCCTTCTAGGCTGAATCTGGATGTTTGGCAAAGTAAAGAGAAGCAACATGTGAATTATGTAAATTTGCCTGGTAAGCCTTTTGCCTCCTTGGCCCCAGCGCTTGACAGCCACTTCTGTGTGATAGAGTTAGAACCATTCAGAGCTGCTTCATCATCCTGTCTGGTACTGTATTTTAAATGAGAAGCTCAGCTCAGCCACTGGCTAATATGCATTGAAACTGAAGATGATATAAACAATCATAAGCTGTCTGTGACCTTGCAGAGGATAGGGGCACATGTTTCTCATGAAGTCCAGAAACCCAGATAATTCAGGATGGGATCACAGTCCAGTTCCTATTCCTTGTAAGGATGTATCTAATAGCTATACCTAATGCATTAGTTGATGTTCAGAACAGCTAATACACCCTGAGGCTAATACATCCTGGCTAAGATTGACATATGAGGGGGGTTAGCTACTGTGGTCCAGCTTTCAGATTCATGAGGGTCAGTGGAGAATGCAGCAAATCAACATCAGCTGCACAACAGAATTGCATAATTATGATGAAACAGAGATGGGTACTTCTGGTAAATAGTCTGTGAGCATAGGCTACATTTTTGTCCTACAATTCTGGGTTAAACCACAGAGCCTAGGACCACAGAGCCTAGGTTGGCGGTTCGAATCCCCGTGACGGGGTGAGCTCCCGTTGCTTGGTCCCTTCTCCTGCCAACCTAGCAGTTCGAAAGCACGTCAAAGTGCAAGTAGATAAATAGGTACCGCTCCAGCAGGAAGATAAACGGTGTTTCCGTGTGCTGCTCTGGTTCGTCAGAAATGGCTTAGTCATGCTGGCCACACGACCCAGAAGCTGTACGCCGGCTCCCTCGGCCAGTAAAGCAAGATGAGCGCCGCAACCCCAGAGTCGGTCACGACTGGACCTAATGGTCAGGGGCCCCTTTACCTTTACCTTACCCTGGGAATCTTCCATTGCTTGGAATACATCTCTCAAACCAGTCCCTTGTTCTTAAGCTGCTCTAACCCCTAATTCAGTATCCTGTAATCCCGGAGTGCTATCATTCCCTGAATCCGAGAGAGAGAGAGAACTTATGGCACCAGGAACAGTCCATCCCGCTTCACCACCTGAGGTGAAATGGGAATGTGCTTCCCTCTGACCCTCTCACATTTCCACCGCATGCTGGAACGATGTTCTGCAAGATCTTGACACTTGTCTTCTCTACCGCAGGGACAGGGAATACAAGCGGCACACAGGAATGTCCCCTCCTCTCAGTGGGCTGTCTCTGTATGGCAGGAATAGAGAGCTGATGGTCTTTCAGGTGCTGCGGGACTGTAACTTCTATCATCTGTGACCAGAGGCCAAGTTAACTGGGGCTGATGGGAGTTGGGGTCCCACATAATCTGAAGGGCCCCCATTTCTCCACCCCACACTTACAATGATGCTTGACTATGAGTCTTGCTGTATTTCTGCTGCCCTTTCAAAAGTCTTCCTGGAACTAACAGCTAGGAAATGAGATCTTATTGGTGATGCAATGTTTTATCCCAGCTTCTGATCTCATGCTGTCGTAGGCCATTCCCAGAGCTTGCCTGAAGCAGAGCTGAATTCATTTCTTCAGTTTTCTCTCCACTGTCTTTGATCTGAACCCTTTGCTTGTCCAACTACCCCAGTGGTGTGACTTTCCATAAGACATCAGCATCCCTGCATTAACCATTTGCATGTGCTATTTAAACAGTAAGGCTAACAAGGTATGAAATGACTTTCCATTAAGAATGGGAACTTGTAATATGGCTTAACTGGACCTCTGCAGGCAAGGTGCTATCACAAACACACAGGAAAGCACCTTTTACTATTTTATTTCTTTTTTCATACACATTTCAGTTTGTCTCCTCTCCTCAAGCAACCATCCATTTTTAATTGTTAAAGTGATTTTTGTACTATCTTAAATAATCAGTACTGACTTGCCCTCTTCATGCTCTTTCAAGGGTAGAACAAAAGCAACTGTTTTATGTCTATTCAGACCATATGCTACCATATCATAAGGACTACACAACATGTATGATACTTGGCTGTGCACATGATTGCTTTCTTTATTCTCTCTTGATTTCTCCAGGATGATTTTAAGCACCCTGTGTTTTCCACAGACAAGGAGCCAAAGACCACCAAGATCATGTGACACAACATCTCATAAGTCAGCATTTCAGCTTCGACACACACCATCCATTTTGTACAATGAACATCCTATCTAAGTGAAGCTGGAAAAATCCAAGCCTGCCAGATGGGTAATTGCCTAGAGTATTCAGGGAAATGGTAGTTATTATGGTTCACTGACTCTCCAAGGTGGTTTGGCTCATTTATCATTTTAAGCCATCCAGAATTATAGTAACCCAAACACAGTGGCTTGATCTTGTCAGTTTCATTTTGTTCAGTGCACTCCGATTTTCAGAGTCTGAGCATTTTATATGGCATCTCTTCCACGAATGACATTTTTTTCTGCTACAATGTTCTACGTGGAGTGAGTAAGCAGGGGTAAATATGAACTTGAGAATTTTCATAATGTCAAGCTAGAGAAGTGTCCTCAACAGTGATTTTTGAGAATAAAGAACACGGCTTCTGCTTTATTTGTTAAGCCGTTATAATTTCAGCCCATAGATTTGCATGATAGAAATCAGAAAGCTACAAAAACACAAGATCTGATAGTGCTTCACTCTGTATTTGATCTTTCTGCCACCGCACCTGCACCATCCTGCCCTTACTGCTACTGTGCCCAACACCTCATCCCTGCACAGCCCAGATAAGCGGTAGTGATGTTGGTGTCAGGGGAGCACCTCCATTGCTCCGATCTACCACCCCAGCCACTATTAGTGATAAGAATATTGAAATTGAAATACTTTATTGTCACTTGTACAACTTGTATACAGTGAGATTACATGAGCACCCCCCACTCAGCTCTCTTAGTCTTAATTCCCCTCCTTTACTGACACACAAACACACACCAATCCCGAAAGTCAGTTGCCCTGTTGTTATCTTTTCATTCAGCAGCCTAACAGCCCACGGATAGAAGCTGTTCTTTACCCTGTTGGTGCGACTAATCACGCTTCTGTATCTTCTGTCTGAGGGCAGGAGATCAAGAAAGTGCCGGCCAGGGTGTGAATCATCCCTGGGAATTTTCCTCACTCTCCTGAGGCAATGTTCTTTCACTGTTTCATCCAGCGGATTCACAGGACAGCCCATAATATCTTGTGCTGTATTCACTACCCTCTGCAGGCACTTCCTATCAGATGATGTCAAACCAGTGTACCACACTGTGATGCAATATTGACAATTCCCAGAACAGGCAACTCTCACTTATTTTTTTTTAGCTCTGATTGTAGTAGAAATTTCCAGGATAACTCCTGTAACAAAAGTGTAATGTATGAATGGCCCTGGTGCTTACACAACTTACTCACTTGGGGCAGCAATTCATTTGGATACCAATCAAGAGCCCAGTCTGTGATCCAATGGGTAGATTCCTTGCAATACCACAGACAATGCTGGGGCACTGCCAGCAGATCATGTCCAGTTATACTTAGAGAGTTGAACCCAACTTCATCTTCTGTGCAGTGCTGTAGTGCATGATTTTGAAGTGCAAAAACTCAGCATGTCAGCTCGTGTCGCCATGTCCTCAAGGAGAGTCAAAAAATGCAGGCAGCTGTAGCGATCCTTTATCATATAAATTAAGATATCACCCACCTGTAAAAGGTTCAGCATACCTGAAATCCTATGCATTGATGCCTGAGAGTTATTGAATTCAGGGATACTTCTGCCTGTTTGGTTCAACTTGTAAAACACACCGGGCTTTAACAAAAGACATTCATTCAGCTCACTGCAATGCAGACTTTAGCATTTAATTAAAGTAAGAAGTAGGAACCCCATCAAAGAAAAGGGAAAAAGTTACTAGGTTTCCCTTAAAGTTCTTGGCCCACTTCAGACAATAGGTTCCCCCTTCCCCCATCATAATGTTTGGTATGTCGTGGGACATTATAACTGCATTTCTTCATCTGTAGCTCTACATCACGACTGTGGGGAGCAAGGAGGGGGAAGTAGAAGGTCTGGTGAACTTGATTGTGTGTGTGTGTGTGTGTGTGTGTGTGTGTGTGTGTGTAGTTGTCACACATTTACCACAATGTCTAGTTTGGTCCATAATAGAATTAAGAAAAAATAAAATAATGTTGTACAGAACAGGGCACACACCCTGCTCTCTCTGTAAAGCTATTCAGAGATCACCACCCATGTTTTAAAACCATTTTGAATGGAGAAAGATGTCTTATTTTATCACATATTGCTGCCTATATTATTGACAAAGATTCATTTAAAACCTGGCTTTGATCCATTCAAATTTCTCTTGACTATAAAGACATTTAGCAGAACTTCATTCCTTTACCAGGAGGATGGGGGTTGGGGAGCCTTTCAACACTGTTACAGTGACAAGGTTGAAAAATAAAAGATGCTAGAATTATATTTTCTTACCGGTGGTGACCTCTAGTGTGAAACAATGGCATTTTAGCAATCTTTGGGATTTAAAATGATAGTGTTTTGCCAATTATATCAGCTTTCACAAACAAAGCTACTGTATCTAGACTCTGAGAATGAAAGGTAATTTCTCTTTTTTGAAAAAGTGTGTCTCCTCGTAATTTTATCATCTCAAACTTAATTCTTCTTCCATGTTTCCATTTCTTTTCCTTTTTTAAAAAAATGCATTTCTTATTTTGAAAAAGAAAAGAAAATTGATCTGGCTTAATAAATCTGGATTATTTGACCTGACCTCCTATTAATGACTTTGTTGCATAGCAATCAGTGTTATAAAATGTCATTTGACTTTTGCATTCAGTTCCTTCACTTCTGAGTGTCTTCATTTTGATTGCAGGCAATATCAGGAATGAAATATTTTCACAAGCGCAGTTTAAAAGAACCATTTATAAAGATAAATGCGCCAAAATGCTGGCACTTTAAATTATGATGATGAAAATGGCTTTAAAGATGGCACGTTTATTGTATAATAAGCATATTCGGTATATTGATACCATGTCTTGCCACTCATGGGTGTCCAGGACAGAGCAAAATGCAAGAATGGCAAAAATAAATAGCAGGTTAAAAACAACAGTATCAGCACTATATGCAGCATATAATATACCGTATTTTTCCATGTATAAGCCTAGGTTTTCCCCCTAAAAAATAATGTAAAAAATTAGGGGGCATCTTATACATGGATACATCTCTCCCCCATTTTCTCAAATCTTAGTCCCACAAAATAGGGGGTGTCTTCTACATGGGGGTATCGTATAGATGCAAAAATATGGTAATTTATGCAGTAAAAACCATGAACCAGGCTACCTAACTTCTGAAGGTGTGGCACGCAGTAAGCAGTGGTAGCTTTGTGCATGGGTATAGCCAGGATTTATTGGGGGGGGGGGGCAGAACCGAGTTATCTGTGACACAGTTGGTCAGTTAGTTAAGTATTTTTAGTTATTTATTTACTTGATTGGGAGGGCAGCTGCCCCCTCTGCCCCCTGGCTATGCCCATGGATTTGTGCCACTGACTCAGTCCTGCATAGTCATGAGAATGGCACTATTCCCCCACCCCAAAACCCAGTAAAGTTTTCCTTTGCAGAAGAACTGCTGCACCTATCTTTCTGAAATTTGACAGCTTTATCAACTCAGAAGGGGTGACAGTGAATGTAATTTCCATCAAATTCTGTCAGAAAATTAAAAAATGCAAACTTTTAAAAGAAATTTTCATGGATGAATATGCCTAAAATTTGGCAGCCTTTATCCGTCCTGGAGGGGTTCCTTTGCCGCAGATGTCATCCACATGTGAAAGGGGGGAAATTATAGCCATTTAAAAATTCTCAATTAGAATCAAAGAGGGTGAAACATGCCTTTGGATTTAACAGATCAGATTTCGACCCAAGTAACAATTCAAATTGGAACGACACAGAACAGATCTGAGACAGATCAGTCTGCTTCCAAACGCTACAGATACAGATTCAGGCAAATATTGTGGACACTGCATTTCCTCACTATTTGACAGCAGAGCAGAGCAATAATTTATGTGAACAATTTTAGTTCATTAACAATGGGGATTTTAGCATGAAGACTGTCAAGTAGTAGTAACATAAAAATTTACTTCATGTTTTATTCACTAATAAGAAGATTAACTTGTTGACTTGTTAGGAAAGCAGCATCATTAAAGGAAGGAATAATAAAGATGTAGCGAACATAGAAACAGGAAAGGGCAAATGATAGTTTAAACACTATATTATAGATTTTCCTATTTAAAAAATAAAAAGAGTAGCAGTGGAATTATTGCATACCATTCATTTTAATGTTTAAATGGGATACAGCTGACACCCAAGTAGATGTGCTGTGCCGGTCACAATGCAAGGCAAGGCATCCAGCCAACTCAGATCCGTTGGTATACCGGTTTATCACACAAAGAGCTTCAATACCCTGAATATCCATGGAAGATGCCTGTGTGTGAAGCGAATACCTGTGCCATGAAAGAATTCCCCGTTCCATTTCACCTGACACAGTGGCAGTATGTTTTTGCAAATTGTGGGAAAAGTGGGGGGGGGGGGAGGATGCCTCTGTGAGGCAGGATCCCCTATTGCTGACATGTACCGCTCCATCTTAAAAAGCACAGCATCTTAAAAAGCAGAGACAACACCTTGCCAACAAAGGTCCGTATAGTTAAAGCTATGGTTTTCCTAGTAGTGATGTATGGAAGTGAGAGCTGGACCATAAAGAAGGCTGATCGCCGAAGAATTGATGCTTTTGAATTATGGTGCTGGAGGAGACTCTTGAGAGTCCCATGGACTGCAAGAAGATCAAACCTCTCCATACTGAAGGAGATCAGCCCTGAGTGCTCTCTGGAAGGACAATTCCTCAAGCTGAGGCTCCAAGACTTTGGCCACCTCATGAGAAGAGAAGACTCCCTGGAAAAGACCCTGATGTTGGGAAAGATGGAGGGCACAAGGAGAAGGGGATGACAGAGGAGAAGATGGTTGGACAGTGTTCTCAAAGCTACCAGCATGAGTTTGTCCAAACTGTGGGAGGCAGTGGAAGACAGGAGTGCCTGGCGTGTTCTGGTCCATGGGGTCACGAAGAGTTGGACACGACTAAATGACTAAACAACAACAGCCGCTTCATATGTGTGAGTAGGGCTAGATCATTCGCTGGTCCCCCCCAAAAATTTATTGGCAGTCTAGTCTGGTAGTTATAAACAAATGAATTATACTAATCACTGCTTTGAAGTCAAAAGAGAGAGGGTTGTTTGTGTCCTATAGTATTGAATGTTGGCTGTTTCTTACAACACAAATCAGAGCTGGATTTAGGTTTGATGAGGCCCTAAGTTACTGAAGGTAATGGGACCCTTTATATGGCTAGCAGGCGGGGCCCAATACTTACATCATAGGAGCCCACACAACACAAAACACTGTTGCTGTATTTAGGTTTTATTTTATTTGTTTTTTATCTTATATTTTGGAAATTTACATCCAGTTTTTTTCCTTTAATTTTTTTTGGGGGCCCCCACGAGAGTGGGTCTCTAAGCTATTGCTTGTTTAGCTTATATGCAAATCCAGCACTGATACAAATACATGTGACTACAACAAGTACATTCACGCACATCTGCTAAGCAGGAACCTACATAGCCAGTGGAAGAGAGTCCATATGTCTTCCTCTGTTCCTTCTAAGGAGATCATAGCTTCCAAGATTACCACCTCCCTTTGCATCCACACCATATATTTAGAGCACATGGGTTTCCCCAAAGAATTCTGGAAACCATAGTCTGCTAAAGGTGTTGGGAACTGTAGCTCTGTGTCAGCTGGAAAAGGTGTGGCCTTGTCTACTTTGGGCCTTGAACTATCACCCAGCTCTAGCCAGGAAATGGAGCTGCAAGAACACTGGCAGAGGAAGCCTTCTTGTCCCTATAGGCCCAATAGTATTGGTCAGACAATGACCCTTGACTTCTATAAAAGCTCTTAGGTCAGGTTTGCTCTCTGGTTTGAGAGACAAGAAGACTTGGTCTTCCTGATAGCACAAGAAGAAGACACAATACAAACATGCAGGATCAAACAACTAAGTCCCTGTAGCTCATCACCACTTCTGGATTTTTCCTATGGTATGGAAACATTAAAGAGCGATAGCTTGTACTCATGCATACAGAAAACACTAGATCTGCAGTTGTGAGGGTCATGATCAGGGGGCTACTGGGAAGCCTATAGGAGTTATTTTCTAGTATTGATTTGCGCACAAATTTACAAGCAGAGCAATTGCCCACAATTACTTTCCTCGCATTAGCAGATGATATTATGGAAAGATCATCTCTTCAATGTCAGTTTAGAAGTTGACCAAAACATTGGAGAAATTTTGAGGGAAGGCTAGTGCCACAATTTCTTAAGGCTCGTGACCATGCATATCTATCGTTTGCCCCCAAATCATTTCTGCACAGTTTCCTCTGCCTAAGATGCAATTATGTCGTGGATCAGACCAATCCAGTTAAAAATGTTTGTATGGCATTGATGAGAGCTTCATTGCTTTCATATGCTGTGTATAAAAAGCAGCCTTTTAAGCTCTAGTGCCCTCGTTCCTGCACATGTTGTGAACAATACAATTCATTAGTTTAATTTTTATGAAAAGTACATGCTGTTTAAAGCAAGCACTTTGGCTTGTAATGGGCTCTATTGCATTTTAAGATCCTTTCTAGAGATGTTTTATAGACCGGGCAGCCCAATTAGGTCTGTAAAATAATGTCAGGATGATCTGGCTTTATAGGTGCTCAGTGTTAATAGCTCTCAGGACTCCATTAAAGTTGTTTGGATTCAATAGCTGCTAGTCCAAGCAGGAGGCAGGGAATTAGTATATCAAACATATGTAGTAAACATCACTTTCAGAAATGGCATTTTCCACAACACTTCAGCGTTTAAAATCTGTCACTGAAGTACTTCTCTAGAGCCCTTCTCCCTTGGTTTCCCCCTTTCCCCTTTGTTCTTCTTTCTTTCTTCTTTTTCTTTTAAAAAATGCTATTTGGAAAGGATCCTCTTTGCTGCCTTGGATACCTGCCTGCTTCAGCCGCGCTGAAAGGCTTGGACTGCAAATATGTTTCAGCCATTACTTCAATGCAAATGTGAGCTCGTGAAACATGAAGAGCCTCCAAATTTAAATTGCACATCTACAAGGAGCACTGGCTAGGAAAGTGGACTTACTTGAATAATGGATAAGGTGTTAAAAGAATTACTGTGATAATGAATGCAATACATTAAAGTACAGTCATTATCATTGTTCGGCTGTCTGATTTTTGTACTCTTCATTTCACCTGCCCCACCTTCCTCAGCTTATTCCTGAACACTTTGATCTCTCTCCATACCCGCCCCCTCCCAGCCCAGCTCTCATCTGAGAGGCCTTCTTCCGAAACCGTCGTGGAAGTGCCACCACAATTAGATTGCCATTCTAAGGTGACATTTCAGCATTTTCCATTTCACTGTTCCATTCTATCATCATCAGGCAGTCCGTTCACATAGACACAGCCAGGGTTTCCGGGGTTTTTGTTGGTTTTTTTTTTTGTACTCTTCTAACTACTTTCGCAGCACTACGGCCTCATCACCAGCACTATTAGGGTAAGCAATTGTCAACAATTATTGCTCTGTGCTTTCCCAGCCAGTTAATGGATGTGCAAGGTGCGTTTACTTCCCTTCCAATATCAGGAGTAGGTTCCTTTCTGTCCTTTTTAAATCCCCAAATGTAGTTTCTACTGTCGTTCATCTTTGGCTTTCAGTTGCATGTTTGAAAATGATGAAACCCAATACTCTCAAGTAGAGTTTTATTTATATCACACATTTCAAGGGGGTGAAGGGGTTCATACCTTTGGCATCCTTACAGCTTTACTGGGACATCAAAGAAAGCTATCTTCTACAGAGATGCTTTTGAATTATGGTGCTGGAGGAGACTCTTGAGAGTCCCATGGACTGCAAGAAGATCAAACCGATCCATTCTTAAGAAAATCAGCCCTGAGCTCTCACTGGAGGGACAGATCCTGAAGCTGAGGCTCCAAGACTTTGGCCACCTCATGAGGAGAGAAGACTCCCTGGAAAAGACCCTGATTTTGGGAAAGATGGAGGGCACAAGGAGAAGGGGATGGCAGAGGACGAGATGGTGGGACGGTGTTCTCGAAGCTACAAACATGAGTTTGACCAAGCTGCGGGAGGCAGTGGAAGACAGAAGTGCCTGGCGTGCTCTGGTCCATGGGGTCACGAAGAGTCGGACACGACTATACGACTAAACAACAACAACAGAGTCAGACATTGGCCCATTTAGCTCAGTAATGTCTACACTGACTGGTAGCAGTTATCCAGGGTTTCAGGAAGGGGACATTCCCAGCCCCTACCCATGTGCATTATGAGATCCAGTGTGGTGTAGTGGTTAAGAGCGGTGGACTCGTAATCTGGTGAACCGGATTTGCTTCCCTGCTCCTCCACATGCAGCTGCTGGCTGACCTTGGGCTAGTCACACTTCTTTGAAGTTTCTCAGGCCCACTCACCTCACAGAGTGTTTGTTGTGGGGAAGGAAGGGAAAGGAGAATGTTAGCCGCTTTGAGACTCCTTCGGGTAGTGATAAAGCGGGATATCAAATCCAAACTCTTCTTCTTATGTAGCAATATTATGAAGATTGCTCATGTGGTTAATAGCAGTTTCCCCTTTTAAAATAAACATGCAAGCGACAACAAGTACAGTGGTGCTCTAGCATTTACTAGCCATTTCCTTCTCTGTGATCTGTTTCTCTAGGAATCAACTCTGTAGATCCTTCCCTTTTCAAGTAGCACTGCCTACACATCTATCGTTCCCCCCTCCTAATTAAAGCTGGAAGGACGAATCATGAATGAGAAGCAAAATATTTAACCCTTTCTACTGCACAAAGCTTCCAATAAAAATTGTCCACCTTTAACTTATGGCGCTGGGGAAAGGAGAGGGCTACCTGATTGATTGCAAAGTGTTTGACTGACCACACACAAACACGATTATATGAATGTTTCATTCTTACTTAGTTTTCAAATTCAGCCACAAATACCTCATAGTTTTCTTTGTGAAGCCTGATGCTTCACTTTCGCAAGGCCTGGCTATTCAACTCCCTTGTTTTGTCTGCACCTTTTGGGACCAAGGATTAAGTTGTCTTATTAGTTATGCAGCCCATGATATGCAGTATCGGATACAGCTCGTGAATCTGTTTTAAAGAATTATTCATTATTCAACTGGTATGAATAAAGGCATTGTACTTTCTTGTTTGGATCCACCACCCCCATCACAATCAAACAACATTTCTGCCTTCAATTTTTGGACCATGTTTTTGGGTTATACTAAGGTTTGAATAATTTTTATTCTTCACTTAAGGCAGCTTTCTGAAGAAAAGAAATTTGAGAACCCGCACATCACCAAACCTCACACTGGTGCCAGATCTATCGCCAGAACTCTTGTGGTGCAGAATTAGACTTAAATATCTTTGGGTTCAGAAGTGAATAAAAGTAAAACATTCAAGGGTGATAATAGGCAGAGCAGAAGGAGAACATAAAATTCAAGAGAGGGGAGAAGTAGAAGTAATAAAAGTATGTAATTCCATGCTGGATAATTAAAGGAAGATTGAAATTCTGCTGGAAGTGCAATGAAAAGGAGGGGGGAACCAGTGCATTCTTTAAATGTGAAGTGTTTTAAAGCCTCTCAAAGGTGTAGCTTTTTTTTTTAAACCCAACCTGACAGCAAAACTGTCAAGATGCTTCAGGTCTCTGCTTCTTGGAAGGAAAGGTCACCCCGCTGCCTCTCCAAAATGCGAACAGTAATCTTTCGTAAGCAGCAGAGTACTTCTATTATCAGCTGAGCAAGGTCCCATTGTCAGTGATTGACAAGGTTTCCACCTCCAGATTTCTTCCATAACGGTGCTTAACAACTTGGGGCTTTCAGGCTACTGCTTGTGATGAAAATTCAGCAGGGTAGAGAGAGGTGGAAAATTCAGCAGTGGGCTTCATGCCGCGCACATTAGTTATCATTGTGCTTGGCGACAGAATGTTCTGCTTAGCAATGCAGAACATTTGAAGGCAGAATGCAAGGCTCTCCACTTTGGTCACATGTCTGCTAAAAGCCTATTAACTCACCTGGCACACAATGTTAGTTTAAAAGAGATCAAGGTGCATTTTCTTAAAACACAACACAACACACACACACACACACACACACAGAGAGAGAGAGAGAGAGAGAGAGAGAGAGAGAGACCCAGTATCAGTTACGGTAGTTATAATGAAGCCATTGCACTAGGTTTTACCAAACTAACAAAAATATCATTGTACAAATGCAAGACATTATAACTGATCTGTACTACCTGAAGATGTATAGAACATTGGGGCAAATGGGAGCACGATTTTCATCAAGGAATGGCAGTCTGGGATACATGAAATGGAGCAAGCTTCTTTTGTTATTTTAGGGCTAACTCCATGTTTCAATCTGTTCCTGTTATGATGCTTTATTGCTACTTAGGGCTAGGGGAGGGGAGAAATTTACTTCTGTTTGCATTTTAATGAGAAACTACTTAATTCACACTTCTAGAAGCAATATGTGAACCAAAACCCACTTAGCCTTTGAAATTCACACTCCTCTGAATTTTGCAATGCAGTTCTCCAACTAATTAATGTGTAAAAAAAGAAGAAGTATATATTATGCGAAATACATGCAATTCTGTTTGTTCACATTCATCTATCTTGCCTTTCGGTTTCCTCATTCTGTTGTCTTCCCAACAGTTGAGATTTGGATTGTAAATTTATCGTGGCAGCTTTCCCCCCTATGTGTGGGTCTGCTGGTATTTAACAGGATTTATATGCTGCTTAATCATCAAAAGCTCTAAATGGCTCATAAATATATATATATGAAAGTTACTTGTGTATATTACTCTGCAAAGCAGCACGTGTGGGGTGGTGTACAGAGATAACGAAAGACAGCCTGTGACAGCTAAATCTATTTTCAGCAGTTTAGAAGAAAGTTGTCTCAAACAAGAACAGAGTGTGTGAGGGGGGGGGGAATTCCCCTTGTAGGGTGGGGGTGGGGCGGTCCAAGCATGGAGGCTTACACCAAATTCCCATTGGTCAGACTTTATTCAGTAATGCATTACCAGACAGAGCCCAAAGCGTCTGTGACAGCATTTCCACCCCAAGTATTCACCATATCTCATTCAACCACAGTCCATGATGCATTTTTGCTGTACATGTCAGAACCCTTCTTGTACTTTATATGGAGTTATTTTTGTCTTAACACTAAGTTGTTGCTATTTAACTGGCTTTTACCAGTCTTGTGATCAGTTCATGTTCTTGTGTACATGGCATTCGGCCTCATTAATAATGGTTCTATCAGTAATTCCACCTCACGAGCAACCTGTTGCAGATGTGGCTGTGCTAACAAGGATTATATTGCATTGCTGATGGTTATTGCCACTGCTCTTATATAATGGACTTCCTCTGTAGCCATTTTTACATCTCGAAATAAAGCGCTAATACAGTGGTACCCCGGGTTAAGAACTTAATTCGTTCTGGAGGTCAGTTCTTAACCTGAAACTGTTCTTAACCTGAGGCACCACTTTAGCTAATGGGGCCTCCTGTTGCTGCCGAATGTTTTCTGTTCTCATCCTGAAGCAAAGTTCTTAACCCGAGGTACTATTTCTGGGTTAGTGGAGTCTGTAACCTGAAGTGTATGTAACCTGAGGTACCACTGTACACTTTTATGATTTTATGGACCCTACAGACTTACATTTTTGCACACATGGGTAGGCATTCCACACACACACCCCTTCAGGTGAGTGTCTGCACTTGGAAAAAGTTACATGGACACGTAACATTTCCCCTGAAAGATCTATGAATAGGTATCTAGATCTCTATATGTATTATATCCAGAAACATTGTATGAACAATACATTCCCACAGAATAGTTCTATGTGAAGCCACTCACAGGATCTATTTTAAAAGCCTGCCTAGATGTACAAAACATTTCACTCAAAGTGGCTCTTTATCTGGTATTAGCCATGCTCAACAAAGAAACGAAAGAAAACTTCAACTCACCACAGTTTATAGCTGTTTATATCTAATTTGGGGAGGGGGAACTCAGCTGGGAACAATTTCTCCTTTCTTCCCTGCTGTTTTCTGTAAGGTTACCCAAAACAATATTCCAAAATATGGAAGGAAAGGAAAACTACAAGATCAGTGCTAGGAGTGCAGTGAAATATCCTTAAGGGACACGTGTGAGCAATGGGATTCTGACCTTGGCAAGTAAAAGAACAAAATCTTAGTTGCAGGATTAAGGCTCAAGACCCAGAAGCATTCCTGAGATGCTGAGATGTTTGATATTTTTGCGCTCCTCCAGTGTCTTGCCAAGAGGAATGGCCAATGGGAATCAAAGAAAAATGCCCAGCAGCTTTGTGTCAATTATGGGATACATCCTCAAGAAACAAACAAGCAAACAAAACAGAAATCTGTCACTATAGTTTCCCCCATACATAGTCAACAACATACGGAGAAAGTGATAACCTAAAATGCTTCCTTTCCCCATCGTATATCAGCTGGGAGAAGACATAGACTCACAAACCTGAAAGCCATTCTATGTCTTCTTGTTTTCTCACTAGGTAATATCCTCCCCCTGCTGCATAAAAAAGGGATGAGCAACAAGAGAAAAAAAGACAGTGGTACCTCGGGTTACAGACACTTCGGGTTACTCGTTTTCAGCTTACAGATGCGCCGAAACCCAAAAGTACTGGAATGGGTTACTTCCGGGTTTTGGTGCTCGCGCATGCACAGAAACACAAAATCGAGCTTTGTGCATGTGCAGAAGCGTCGAATCGCGTCAGGCGCGTGCGCAGACATGGTGCTGCAGGTTGCGAACACTGCAGGTTGCGAACGTGCCTCCCGCACAGATCACATTTGCAACCCGAGGTTCCACTGTAGCAGATTTGGGGCAGTTTTTCATATAAATGGTAGATTCAGGGCTGTATGGGAGAATGAATTAATAGCTCAAATGAGCTATATAATCCCACTCCTCTGACGCTCTAGGTGGCTGGGCAAGGTGGCCTTGGTGGAGGAATCAGGTTGCTGGTGTGGACTGTTGCAGCAGCTCTGTGGGGCCCCCTCTTCAGCTGGCAGCACTATTAGAAGCCTGAGCGGAGCAGCTAGCTGCACCCAAGGGTGCAAGGGATGGGAGGGTCCCAATACAGCTCCTTGACAAGGGCACAAGGGAGCTTAAGATTGCCTTTGTTCACCTACTGGCAAATTCAGGTCACACAATTAAAGCTGACTGGGAAGTCTTATGCATCTACACATATAAATTATCATATGAAATTTCAGTGCAAAAGTATGTCCAGGAGTGGGGCAGAGGTGATGCAGTTCCTCATTTTGGGCAATATGAAAGTGACCAACTGAATCCTGCACCATTTATAATGTCTGGAGCTTCCCAGGAAAGAGATGAGTGACTAGGGGAAATTGCCTTCATTGGACATGCCAAGAGGTGAGAGCCCTCAGAGTCTAATGTGCTTTGAGAGCCTCGATACATCTTACCTGAGCATTCCTTTAAGTCTTTATTCTGTATACTTTATTCTGTATTCTGAGTACCCAGAAGAACACTTGTAAATGGGCTAAACTCTTGCCCTTTGAGGAAATAAAAGCACTAAGGGCTGATTCCTCAAAGGCTCATCTCAAATAAAAATATCTTTCTTTTTCAACCAGCTCTTAGGATTCCCCTGGGTTGTTGAAAGCTCAGCCAGACCCCCATAGGGCAAACCATAAGGGGAACTGCGACTCAGGTCTGTGCCCTGTCCTAGGCTGTGACAGATTTCTCTTAGTCACAGGTCACTGAACTTCTCCAGTGAGATGTAAATTTTACCCATCAGAAATAACCTACTGCTGTTTATGGTTTACCTATTACTGTTGACTGATCCAGGTGTTTGAAGAGTTGCTGGATTTTTTTTAAAAAATGTTGACTATCTTTCAGCTCCAACTTTGAGAATTAATCTCTTGAACATGTAATCATATTGGGGGATAAAGCAAATTCAGGTGGCAACTTATTGCTAATTATGAAAACAGGCACCTAGCAGTAGCCTGAAATCTTGCAAAATTTGATGATTTTTCTCCTCAAATGTGTGGAACCTCAAGTAAAACTTGCCATACCTTCCAAGCTTTGAAAATTCTCCTAGATGTGGAAATTGGTTTAGGACCAAAGGATTTCTGTTTGCTTTACCCATATAAACAGACCCAAAGAATGCTTTAGCAAAGTTCATGCTTTTCAACCAGGAACCTCCTCTGTTCTTCCTGTAGTTATAGAAAGCATATTTTTCTGCATTATACATTGTGCGTACAATGCATTACCTTAGGGTATATGAAAAATAATCATTTAATAGGACTGAGAAGAATTCAAAATCTTTATAGGTAATAAATCTGCTAGACTTAACAACACATTGGGAAATGCTATGAAACGTCATATTGCAATTTTGGAAGAGATACAAACTATCCCAGCATGTGGACTGACCTCTGACTATCACAGAGGAATGGAGAGGCAATCCTTTCTCCCCTGTGTAGGTTATTCCATAACTGCTGTCTGAAGGATTTTTAAAAAATGTTCCATTCTTTGCAGCATCTGCCACAGGTCATTATCAAACACAAGGCACAACATTGCCTGTGTTCGGAGAAACCAATATTTAGAGGAAACTATGTCCTAGAACTTTTATAAAAATCTTCCACTGATTTCTCATTCACTGTAACTAGGAAATCAAGGCTTCCAGGACCAGAGGGATTAGATGAGACATTTCTCAGCCGGGTGAAATTAACTGTTTTATCACCTGCTGTGCCCTGAAGGCTGTGGACAAATTAGTTAGCCACCATTTTCTTTCAGGGTTTTTTAAGGGCAGTACTGCTCTGTATTATTGTTAAGGGATTTCCCAGACGAGTCCAAGGGCACTTACAGATGTGTGCATGTGCCCCTATATTTTCCTTACACACTGTATGCATTTGCTCTGGGAAATACCAGAGCAGCAAGTGCAATGTGTCATTCGACCTTTCATTCCTGCTAAAAGAAAGGATGTGTTGCCATCCGTATTCAGGCAAAACAAACAAACAAACCATCAAGCTAATTCTCTGATTTGTGCTGTTGGGAAATCTATTTGATCAGATTTGTGGGGAGGAGCTCTCATTGTTGACTTCCAGAATCCTATTTGTTGTTGTTGTTTAGTCATTTAGTCGTGTCCAACTCTTCGTGACCCCATGGACCAGAGCACGCCAGGCACTCCCGTCTTCCACTGCCTCCCGCAGCTTGGTCAAACTCATGTGAGTAGCTTTGAGAACACTGTCCCACCATCTTGTCCTCTGTCGTCCCCTTCTCCTTGTGCCCTCAATCTTTCCCAACATCAAGCTCTTTTCCAGGGAGTCTTCTCTTCTCATGAGGTGGCCAAAGTATTGGAGCCTCAGCTTCAGGATCTGTCCTTCCAGTGAGCACTCAGGGCTGATTTTCTTCAGAATGGATAGGTTTGATCTTCTTGCAGTCCATGGGACTCTCATGGGACACTCCTCCAGCACCATAATTTAAAAGCATCAATTCTTCGACGATCAGCCTTCTTTATGGTCCAGCTCTCACTTCCATACATCACTACTGGGAAAACCATAGCTTTAACTATACGGACCTTTGTCGGAAAGGTGATGTCTCTGCTTTTTAAAATGCTGTTACATGTACCATTTTATTTATCTACTCTTAGACATTCAGTTTACACTCTGACTTATAGTCTGATCCAGACCCAACCTCATTTAATATAGCCATGCTTATACACAGATGAGTAAAGCATCTGTTTAATGGATGGAGACTTAGTAGTTATTAGCTTTGTGGAAGCCCCATGTCCTTGAATGCCCCCACTCCCCTGAACGAAGGTAATGTACATAGGTGGGGGGTGACAGTTATTCAGGGGGTGGGACTGGGGATGACTCCATGTTAGAGGAACCTTGTTATATTGGCCTTAATGTCCCTTGCCTCACACAAGTGGACTCTGCCCAAATTTCAACATCAGAGTTGCAAAATTGAGTGGCAGCTACACTGAATGAACCATCTTTTTACTTCCTCCCCATGCTTCCTAGTATACAGTTATCAGGTTAGGGCACATATCTCCATATCCCACATTTCCAAACTCTTAATGAGATGGCCAAGGAGAGCTAAAATCCAAAACATTTAAAAGAAGGAAATCCAATAAAAGAAGAAACAAATGAACAACTAAGCAGGGAATCAACACTGTAGATGTCTAACAGACATTTTTTGTGTCTGTTCGCCCCATAAGTCAGGCTTCCTCAAACTCGGCCCTCCAGATGTTTTGAGACTACAATTCCCATCATCCCTGACCACTGGTCCTGCTAGGAAGGGAACATGGGAGTTGTAGGCCAAAAACATCTGGAGAGCCGGGTTTGAGGAAGCCTGCCATAAATGCATCAGAATAAAAATAAATATCTTGTGGCACCTTGAAAGTTAAGTATGTTACTATGGCATACACTTTAGGGCCTCACTACTGACTTTCAGGAATAATTTAAAGACATTCCTGTTTACTCAGGCATTCAGTGGCCCTGGCAACCTTGAAATTAGTAACTGTGGGGGTATGGGGTTGTCTTTAGATGGTTTTGTTTTTAAATGGTTTCAGATGGTTTCTAATTGTGTTTTGCAAAATGTTTTCAGATGGTTCTTAACTGCTTTAAATATGTCTTTGTTTTATTTTAAATTATATTGTTGTAGCATTTTGATTTGTTGCTCCGGGCTAATTTGTAAGGAAAGGCAGGATACAAATTTAACAAACAATCATGATAATAAACCTACACCATAATAATCTTGTTAGCTTGTCTGCTGTCACAAGACTCTTCGTTGGTTTTTCTGCAACACAGACCAACATTCTGACTGTCCTTCTGGACATCTTGCTTGGAACCAGGTTACCTGTCAGACCACCTTCTCCTGTTTGTACCTATCAGAGCCTAAAGCTCTTATTCAGGTGCCCTGATGTAAGTGCCCCCACCAAATGAATTGAAGTAGGTCACCACTGAGGAACGAGGTCTGCCCTGGTTGCAGAACCTGAGAGGTTTCCCCACAGCCATCCTTGTGGTCTTTTCAGTGCCAGGTGAAGATATTTCTGCCCATTTAGGCCTTTTAAACCCCTCACATAGTCTGAGCCTTTCAGTTTTTAAATACAGTGGTACCTCTGGTTGCAAACGAGATCCATTCCGGAGGCCCGTTCGCAACATGAGAATGCAACCTGTGTCTGCGCGTGTCACAATTCGCCACTTCTGTGCATGCACATGACGTCATTTTGCGTGTATGCGCATGCACGAGTGGTGAAATCCAGAAGTAACCCTTTCTGATACTTCCAGGTCGCCATGGGACGCAACCTAAAAATGCTCCACCTGAAGCAAACGTAACATGAGGTATGACTGTACTTGCTTTCACTTTGGGACTGTAGTATGTTCCTTTCGTTTCATTTTGCTATATTTAGATTCTTTTCAGTTTTAGATCTTAATTTGTATTTACATTGTTTTCATGCTTAATTATTGGAGGCATGGTGATCTGAGCACTAAATGCACTAACCTGTTTGCCCTGAGACAGCCATGCACTTTTCAAGTTCTGTGTGCATCCCTTTACAATTCCTGAAAACAGGGCCACAGTTTAACCTGGTCAAAAGCATTTTAAAGTAGTAACATTTTAAGTTAGCTTAAAGAAAAAAAGCACCCCAAAACTTCTTGGTACTGAATATTGTAACTAGATGAAATTTGCCAAATACCTTTATGAGATTTGTGCATTTATATTGTGCTAAGAAGAGAATGCAGCATATACTCCCCCTTTGCATTTTTATATGTAAAAAGGGTCATGGCTCTGCTATTTTTTCATCTTGTCTTTCAACAAGCCTTCAGAAATCCATTTTGTCCCTGTACCTCGTCGACCAATTGGCCAATAGACTGAGAGGCTTGTGAAAGCTGCAGGTAAATTAATAGCAGAGAATGTGCCTGAGGACCATGCCTGGCTGCTCTTGAAAATCCTTCTGAAGCCTGAATTATTTGTATTAAGATAGGCCAGCACTCAGGCCTCTATGAGTCAATTCTTTGTAACAGTTGCCAATATTTTTATACCTGGGAGAACCGCTTCATTCTTTATTATTGCTCAGGAATCAATACTCCCATTGCCCTCACAAAATGCTATACAAGCATTATTGGCATTTCACTTGGCAGTGAAGGGTATCAACATCAATCTCTCCAACTGCACACTTCGCTAACCCCGTTCCACTCCTTGGCTGTGTATTTGTATTCCATCTGCGCTGCTCTCTTCTGCTTGATTTGAATAGGGACCTCTAATAGAGTCTTGACACCTTCAGAGATTAGACAATGGAAAGACATCATTTAGCCACTGACTACAACATGCACATTTAAAGCTTGCCTAGCCAAATGGTTATTTTATTCCTTCCTCCACATTCCTGGCTATTAACATTTATTGTTGCAATTTATAACTGTATTTATGGAATGCCTCCTTCACCTTCGCCTTTGGATCCAGACCCAGCTTGCAACCGCAGTCATTCGTCATGCAATCTATTTTGAATTTCAGGGACTTCTCTTCTTTAAGGAAACAAATTCCTTATTAATTAATGCATCTGGTAGCACAAACATCCCCACGCGGGGAAGAGAAGCGATATATTGCCGAACAAACGAAATATATTGCAGATCCCGTGTAAAGAGAGGTTCTCTGGAACATCAGCCTCATTTTTCTCTAATTGTGTACAGCTGCACCAGTTTGATATGCTAGCTCAGTCACAAAGATTTGCATTCAGCATGTAAATTCAGCTTTAAACATGCAATTTCTCGACGTAATCTAAAATGGGAATTGTTCGAGGCATCCTCTTTCCTGCAGGGCCATGTAACGCTCCACACTACAGTCGCAGGCATTAATTTGTTTGAATAACATCAGAGCCATGGCAGCTAGAATACTGTTAAATAAAATAATAATCCCTTCAGCATATCTGCATATTCTGTTTTCTAGCTATATTTCAGTACTGTCTTGTGCTGTCTCTCAAACTGTATATTATTCCCCACCGCACCCCACCCACTTCCCATTGTGTTGTTATGCTTCTGTTTCCCCCTGGCTAAGACTGAATAAAGAAATAATAAAGTGAGTTGAGTTTTTGTCTAAAAATTCAGGGACGTGAAGCTGTGGGGCAATGCAGCTTTGTATGTGGGTCCACTGAAATAAGGTGGCTGTTTTATGAGGTGTGTTCAGTCTTAGGGGGGAAATGTGGAAATGCTTTGATCAGAGCTAGCTGGATGAAATCCTACAATATGCTTTAGCCTTATGTGCACAAGCCTTGGGTGTGTGGACTTGTCTCTTCTGGCACAGCTGCAAGGAGAAGAAGCATCCACATTCATTTTAATATAACCATACTTCGTTTTTTGTTTTTTGTCCAAACTGAGGTTAGTTTAAACTATGGTTTGTCAAAACAAACTAAGATCAGACCAAGATCTCTGATTCCTGCTTGTTGAGATAAACCAGAGTAAGCACTTTGGACAAAATGACAAATTGCTCTTGTAGCTTAACATTACAGTATGAAGGGCATACTTCTAGAACATGGGTAGGCAAACTAAGGCCCAGGGGCTGGATCCGGCCCAATTGCCTTCTAAATCGAGCCTGCGGACAGTCTGGGAATCAGCATGTTTTTTACATGAGTAGAATGTGTCATTTTATTTAAAATACATCTTTGCGTTATTTGTGGGGCATAGCAATTTCTTCATTTTTTTCTTCTTCAAAATATAGTCCGGCTCCCCACAAGGTCTGAGGGACAGTGGACCAGCCCCCTGCTGAAAAGGTTTGCTGACCCCTGAAGCTTAGCACCTAATCGAAGTCTAGCCTGTACCCTTTGTTTGTTTCATCCTGTTGAATCTGATCCCTTTCTTAATCCTCTACATTTCACGCCACTGAACTTGAGATCTGTGGTTGTTCTCTTGCATCATTGCACAGTCCTTGTTCTAGCCCCAAGTTCTCATCTCAGGCACTCAGAAAGAGAACTTGTGAGGCCATTAATCCTAAAATAGAAGGATAATGGAGGGAGGAAATATTTAAAGTCTTTCCATCTTTGATGCACAAATAGTAAATCAGCACTTCTTAAATACTGTATGTATACAAAAAAAGAGTGTTCATGTTCTGTGAAGAAACTGGAGATGATGAAAGCCTTGAACGTAGATCTACATTTTTGCTGTGGGTTGATATTGGTAGTTCAATCCCTAGCATTCCACTTAAAAAGATCTTGGTTATCAGGACTGTGGAGAAATTTGAGGTCAGAAAAGACAATGTGGGCTAGATAAAACAATGATCTAATATTGCAAAAAGTACATTTGTGTTAACCAAAACCACATTAAAGGGCATGAAAGTTCCATTCTAAGTCGCATTTTGAGGAACCACATGAGCCATCTCATCTTATTTTGTAAAGGGTCCCATTCTGTTGTCCACTGCTAGCCTTATTAAGAAAGGTTATTTCAGCTGTAATTGCAGCCATGCACTCTCTGCCCCCACCCCCACCTGAGTCTCTGCTACCATTTTATTATTTTTAATGGAAAAATGCAGGAGTCTGGGCTATGTTAAGTGCAATTTCTTGATCTTGAGTATCTAGCATCTCTGTTGGAATGGAGATTGTTGTGTTGGGGAGTGGGGGGTGTGTGGAACTGGTTACAGATGTAGAAAATAAATGAAAATATGATCAAGGACTGCAGAACAGTTTTGAGTAAGAGCTCCTATTTGCTCTCATCCTCAGCAGCTGATTAAAATCAGACAGCATCCACATATAAAATAAGCTGAAAAAATTGCTCTTTACTCAGTGCATATATAACCTTTGTAAAATATAATCGAGGGCAAAAGATTAGTGGGATTCTCAACTGGATTAGACATTTGTATGGGTAAAAAGAAGAAGAAGAAGCCTCACACTTTCCCATTACAAATCATGTGATTAGATGGTGTTTAGTATACCATATATGGAATATTATGGAGGTCACTGCTGCTATACATAGAGAGATATGTGTTAAAATGTTCAGGTAAGCAGTCAGCAACCCAGGGTCCAAATGTGTATCTGGACCAAATGCTTAAGAAAAGTGTGCTTGCATGCATAGGAAGTTAGCTATTTTCCAGATCCAGTAAACACTATTGCTGCTCTTCCATCCTTGATGAAATGTAATTGCCCCCCATTGTTACAAAGTGCATGTTACAAGCACAACTTAAACTGTGAGGTAGTTTAAGACTTTCCCCCTTTTAAGATTACATCTTCAGTGCTTATCATTCTGCTGAACTTTTTGTCATCTGCACTGAAATGTTGCATGGCTCAAGTACGCTTCAGGTTTTCCTTTCAGGGTTCCCTTCAGGGTTTTCTTTCTTGGCAAACCCTCAGCCATTTGCGAGGTGAAAGTTATGGAGTGGGGAAACTGCTTTGTACAAAGTTAAAAGATTTTTTGGAAGCTGTGCCAATTGTTGGCATATGCATCCAGCTATCTATCTAAATCAGGAGTGAGGGAACATGGCTCTTCATAGGTTGAACTCCAGCACCCATTAGCCCCAGCCAGCATGACCAATGGTCAGATATTATTATTATTTATTTATTATTTATACCCCGCCCATCTGGATGGGCTTCCCCAGCCACTCTGGGCAGCTTCCAACAAAATATTAAAATACAGTAATGCATCAAACATTAAAAGCTTCCCTAAACAGGGCTGCCTTCAGATGTCTTCTAATTGAGAGTTGTAGTATAGCACATCTGAAGAGCCATATTCTCCACATCTCTGGCCTACATATGTAGTTATACCCATGCCAAGTGAGGAAATACTCTTGCCTTATGTATTTTTAATACCTATAATAGCTTCCACCAACCTGGTGCCTTCCAGATGTTTTGGACTACAACTTTCATCAGCTGTAGCTTGTGGTCTGCTGGCTGAGCCCAAAGCAACTGGAGGGCTCCAGGTTGACAAAGGACAAGTTATCAATACATATACTTCTTTACTGTGTGTTGATGAATGAAGGTTCCTGCTTAATGAGCCTTAGTGGTGTTGGGCGGCTCCTAGCTACTGGGTACACCACACCTGCTTGGATGTGGGCTTGAGAGCAAGCTGTTTCCAGAAGAACCTGATGGATCATGACACTGGCCCATCTAGTACAGCATCCTGTTCTCACAGTGGCCAACCAGCCTTGGGAAACTCAAAAGCTGAGCTCAAAAGTACACTAACCAGTTGTGATTCCAGACAACATGCAAACTTTCTCAACATTCCCAGTTGGAAGGAAGCAGAATGCAGTAAGAAAAGGAGGCAGGAATGTTGGGTTTTTAACCTTGTGGGTAGGCTGGGATTGTCAAGGGCATTCCGCTTTGTTTTTTGGAAACTGATGCTGCTTCCAAGATTGGCTATGTCCTGCTGAGGCGTCTTCTCACACATCCACATCCACCAAACTTAATGAGAAACTATTACAGGATCAATTTTCTTATAAGGCGAGAGTACTGGCAACTCTCTTTATAATAATAATAATAATAATAATAATAATAATAATAATAATAATTTATTATTTGTACCCCGCCCATCTGGCTGGGTTTCCCCAGCCACTCTGGGCGGCTTCCAACAAAGATGAAAGATACACTAAAATGTCAAACTTCCCTGAACAGGGCTGCCTTCAGATGTCTTCTGAAAGTCAGGTAGATGTTTATCGTTTTGACATCTGGTGGGAGGGTGTTCCACAGGGTGGGCGCCACTACCAAGAAGGCCCTCTGCCTGGTTCCCTGTAACATGGCCTCTCACAGTGAGGGAACCGCCAGAAGGCCCTCGGAGCTGGACCTCAGTGTCCGGGCAGAACGATGGGGGAGGAGACGCTCCTTCAGATATACTGGACCGAGGCCATTTAGGGCTTTAAAGGTCAGCACCAACACTTTGAATTGTGCTCGGAAACGTACTGGGAGCCAATGTAGGTCTTTCAAGACCGGTGTTATATGGTCTCGGCAGCCGCTCCCAGTCACCAGTCTAGCTGCTGCATTTTGGATTAGTTGTAGTTTCCGGGTCACCTTCAAAGGTAGCCCCATGTATTTATCCATCCCTGTATTTATTTATGCATCCATTTATTAAGACATTTGCATCCTGAATCTTCAGCCACAAGGGGCTGCAGAGTGGCTTGTAAGAATACATAAAATAATCAATACCCCCCCCCCAAACCTTTCGGTGACATGTCCCAAAGAACAACAAAAACCAGAAGCAGCAAAGGGACCAAAGCTCTTCGAGAAACAAAACAAAACAGCCTGCAGTCAAGTTTCAAACAGAAAATAACCTCACTTGCTTCCGAAATGTTCACACATCCCAGCCTTCTGAGTATCGCAAGGCTGAACACAGGAAAGGGCCTCTCCCAATGATATCAGCATTCATATCTCACCCCTCAGAATTCCAGGTTCAAAGTCATTCAGGGATTCAAAAATAAGAACCAGTACAGCATCTTGAATTGGAGTGCTAGAAACACAGGAGCTGCCAGAGAAGCTGATGGAACTCTGGAACAATATGATCACACAACTAGGCCTCATAGGCAACCTCGTAGCTGCATGTTGCAGCAAATGCAGTTTCCAGGCACTCTTCAAGGGCACCATCAGGGAAAGCACAGTGTGATAGCCCAGCTGATCTAGAGAAGACCAGCTTTTTCCAGAAAACACTGCAGCAGGCATACCAGCCAAAGCACCCTTGATCTGTTTAACCAGGAGCAGGGCTAAGCCTAAGAATACTTCCAAACCATCCATCTGCTCTTCCAGAAGAGATGTAAAACAGGTTGGATACCTATTTCCAGATTAGTACCTCCATCTTGACTGGACTAAGCCTCAGTTCATTACCCCACATCCAGTCCTGATTTTGGGTCCTGATTCAAGACTTCCACAGCTTTCCTGGAAGTAAGAGATAGAGTTGGGTATCATCAGTATGCTAACACTGAGTAGGGAACACTTTTTATATATATTATCTGTAGGCTTAATTGCAGGTAAACAGTAACACTTTCATAATCTCACAAGGAATTAGCTCTGCAATAGTTGCCCCAAAACTATATATATATATGGATGAGGGCATTAATTTGTGTTATATGCTCAAGTAACTGATTTCATTTCACCTACTCCACAAATTCCAGGAATTACCATCCCTGCTGATGGAAATGATCCCAAATCATATGGGAAGTTGAAGGAAATTTGAAGCTATTTTCAGAAGTACTGCTTGAACACCACCCGCAATTTCCTGCCTCTGTAAATCAGATGAGCAGACTACACGGAATGTACACTCAGTTTAAACATGGCTGGCTCTCTTCTGAATTATGTATCACAGCAGCATCTGCACATGTCAAATTATGTCTCTTTTGAGGATCACTTGTGAAAATGCCCTGAGAATGGCAAATTGATACCAATCAGTGTTAGTGGTGTAGCGTGAGTTGCCAGTGCCCGGGGCTGTGTGGAGGGGGGGTAGGGAGGTAAATGCATGGAGTACACATGCACATTCAACTGCCAAATGGCGTTTGCGTCACCCAGGAGATCACATCTGCAGAGAAAAGAAGAGTCGCTCTGTTATCTGGAGAGGACACTTCCTGGTTTGCATGGAGAAGCTGTTTTCAACAGAGACCAACCACAGAAGCCCACAGCTGCATTGAGGCAGCCCTGGGTATTGAAATTTCGCGCTCCCTAACAATTTTGTGCCTGGGGCAACTACCCCTGTGCTGCTGCCCCCCCATGCTATGCCACTGGTACCAATGGTACCTTGTTGGTACTATGCCAGAGCTAAGCTGTTCATGGTTTTTACTCTCAAAACATTTACCGTTTTGTGTCTGAAGACATCATGCCAGGACACTTAACAAATGTTACTTGGTAAGAACAAAATTGTAACTAAGCTAAGGAGGCCTAAGAGACACACATAAAGAGGTTAATGCAACCACAGGAGGGAATATTTTGCTTTTGCTGCATTCTTTTTGTTGGCAAGGCTGCAGCAACCTCTAATTTTGCATTTGCAGGGAACCGTGATAGAGTCAAAAAGAAGTTATTATTTCAGTCAGCGACATCCATCAGGCCTCAAGAAAGGAAATGGGAAGAAAAAGTATAAGAGGTGATATTATTTCCAGCTAGCTGAGTGTTTGTTTTAGGGTGATTATGTACTCTGGCCATTCAGAGAGTATGATGAGGGCAATAACGAGGCATTGTTTTTCAGATTCCTCTTAGCTTTATTGTGGAATTTAATTAAAATACCTTTCTATTGCCTTTTTACTGTCTCTGTCTGGTCCTACCACTGCTGTAATTTACTGAGAAGGAGATGTATGACATCCTGTGGGCATCCACGGTAGCTTTTCAAACATTGATTTATATTTCCTGAAATTATTTTTCTTTCACGGAGAGGCCGATTTCTCTTTCTTTTTGGTCACAGAGAGTGAGTGACCTGATTATCTGATGCAGAATCGGGAGGGTGGGAGGAAAATGACACTTTCTTTTCTCTTTTTTTCCTGGGCATGTTGAGCGCATGCTAATGTGCCTGGAGGAAGGCAAAGCAGGAATATCTTACACATACAAATTGTCTAGCTAGGAAAGGAAAGATGGTGCTGCAGCTGTGGAAGTGAACTGCGAATTAGGTGCTAGTTTGCAGCTCTGACACTGTCTTCGTGTATGCAATCCAGGGGTACTGGAGCTGATAATGGCTTTTCAAAATCAGAACTGGCATACAGATTCAGCTGAAGCAGCAGCTTCCATTACTGGATCCACCAGCTCAAGAATGACAGGAAGAAACAAAATATAGGAGTAGCCCAAAGCTGCATGTTTTGCATGCAGAAGGCCCTGGCATCTCCAGGCCGAGCTGAAATCCTCTGTAACTCTTGAGAGCTGCTACCAGTTCGTGAAGAGAATTCTGAACTGAATAGGTCAATATAAGGCAGCTGCCTATGTTCTTCCAGTTAAAAACAAAGTTTTTAACTTTTTGAAAAATGGGTGCAAATGCCTGGATTCAAATACAAGCACTAGTCCCTTTGTCCCTTTAAAGATGCTATCAGTGGGCTTCACTAATTATTTCCCTCAAATTCCCAGAAATTCATTCCCCCAAAGAATTCTGAGTGCTGTACAATACACCTCACAAAGTTACAATTCCTAGCAACCCGTAACGAACGATAGTGCCCATAATTCTTTGAGGCAAAGAATGTGCTCTAAAGGTTTCATGTGTATGCAGCCTGAGACTCAGGCCAAACACCTTCTTACAGTAGCAAACAGCTCTTTCTTTAACACACACCTGCTGGTTACTGCAAATAAGATGGCATGGAGAGGTATTTGAAGGTTGGGAATGCTGGAGGGAGTGTTTTACCCTTCTACACCTGCCATTCCTCCTTTCCAAATCCCATCCCATAGCTTATTTTCCTCAACAGCTGTGTGTGGTGAATAGGAGCTTTCCCCCTGATCCTAATAGCAGCTTGAGGGAAATTTTTGTTAACCTCTCACTCTGCCTATCCGGCTGAAAACTTTGTCACATGAAATGCAACAGTGCATTTAATCAATGTAACATGCAGTTTGGCGTTGAAGATGGCCTATGTATAGTGTGCAACAACTGATTGGCTTGCAGGAAAAGACCAATCGGGCTCTAGGAGGGAAGCAGAACCAGCCAATCAGACAGGACTCATTGTGTAAATAATGTATATAAAAGCCTGAGGTTTGGGGGGCAATTCAATCACTGTTTTACAAGCTGCAATAAAGAGCATGAAATCACTACAGGACTCTGAGTATATTTCAGGGGGATTATTGGGTTGTTTGTGTTTTGGTTTTTCTTATGTATTTTATGGCTTTTATATTGTGATTTTATGTTGTGAACTGCCCTGGGATCTACAGGTCATATACGAATTTTAAAAACAAAAAATTTAAAATAAATAATACTTGCCTGGAGTTGTGGGGATCAGGATGGGACTGAGGCAGTTAGGCTCCCCTACTCAATTGAAAGGCTGGAGCTTAATGGATGCTACCTGTTGCTTTTATTAGGGTAGGCTCACTCAGTTTGTTATGTCCAGTTAGTATCCTGCACCTTGGTCTCTATTTGCAGGTCTCTTGTGTTAAATTAATAAAGTTGGCCCAGTTCACCAAACCTGTGTGTTTTGCCTCCTTAATTCCCTTTGTGGTAGCAGCAGATGTGCTGTAGAAATCAGGAAGTGTACACTTTTTCACTCAGACACTTGTACATGCACAGAGATAGTTTGTACCTGTGCTCAATGTAACATGTGAGCAAGCTTCATGTGGTGGAGGAAATGTTGCTTAGGGCAAAGATGAATTTCTTTCCCCGATGGTGAAGCCAGAGGTTCCATATTACAACAAACGATTCTTAAAAAAACATATTTTACTTAAAAAACCAAAGCAGACAAGGATAGTGCCCACAAACTGAAATGGGCAAGATTGTGTTTTCTGTTTCTGCAAAACTGGTAGAAAAACCAATATCTGCCAGCTTCACTTTACATGGAAAGCTTCCTCCTCAGCTTGCATCTGATGCTAAACTGTTAAATTCATTGTAGCAGATTGAGTGTCACAGACAGTAATGTTCACGCAGCAGCAGCTCCTGCTGAGATGCCAAGTAAAAGCAGCTGAAAAGTGTGTCTATCTCTCACCAGACAGATTCCAGGTGTATAATGAGAAACAGAATAAGCCAGTCCCTATGGAGATGGGGTGTCTGCATTTGGGAGCGGGGGGGGGGGGGGAGGCACCTGTGTGTGTGTGTGTGTGTGTGTGTGTGTGTGTGTTCTTAAGCTCAGTTTCACTGAATAGCCATCACACTCAGCAGTGGAATGGAAAGATTTGCATCATTCAGTTATCAGCATGTTTTCCAGTGGCACAATATGATGAAAGAAGGAAGACGGGCACATGTGGTCTTGTAACAGGCTAATTTAGACACACAGAAAGCCACTGCACAATCACATTTCCCACCCGTAAACTGGGATTTCTTAAAAAATGCATATCAGGCTGTCAGAAAGCATAGGTGGAGGCCTCAGTGCCAGCTGATGGTAGAACAAGTGGGTTTTGTTTGCCTTTTTCAGAGGATTTGGTTCTTGCTGATTTCTTTAAAAGGCTTTTGAAAAAGCACCACGCCACGCACAGCACTCAGAGGTGCTTCATTCCAAGCCTTTTACAGACAGGAAATTAAAATGGATTGGGACATCAAATGCATGCAAAACTAATTTGGAGGTATTCTGAGACGGCTTTTTCTTTTTAGAAAGTGACTTTGATAAATCAGCTAGAGCTATTCTGAGACCTTAGTGTTACATATTTCCTTATTATGTATAATATTTTGGTATGATAAATAATTTGATATGCAGAAATTCAAGTTATACCCATCCATGTATTATTGTGCATTATGTGACTTGGACTGCAATCTCCTTAGCTAAGTATTAAGGGTGGAAGAAGTAATCACTGAACTGCAGCCCTTAATTTCTTAATTCATTCAGATCAAAGATCTACTTAGTCAAGCATTCAGTTTTCAACACATTGGACAGCTAGGCACCAGGGGAAGCCCATAAGCAAATATTCAGACGCAAACCTCATATCTGACCCCTAGCAAGTGTGATGTGTTGCCTTTTAAGATACCAAGCCAAATATCCACAAGCAAAGCTTTCTTTTGTAACAACACGATCGAAACAGGTTCTAATTGGATTTTGTTGCAAGGAATGTATGAGCAGCACTGCTTCAATTAGAAAATGCCTTTTTAAATGTTCTATATGCTCCGAACACGAGAAAGAGCATGAGCTGGCTTTTCTTTTCTTTGGTGGTTTTCATTCATATCATACTTTGCAGTAATTTCATAAGGTTTGAAGGTGTGCTATCTTCCTCTAATAGTATGACACTATTAGCATTTCTTTGAATCACTTTATCACGGTTCAGAATGGAACTCACTGGGGACTAGAGGGCAGGGTTAGGGAATACTGGGCAAATCCCTGGGCTCAGAGCTCTTCTAACAAACACCGGGGGAGTCAGGGAAGCACAAATGAGCCACTATTCTTATTATTGTGTAGTGTTTGAAAAGAGAATGTGTGTGTCTTCTGGGGAAATGTTTCAGCTGTTCCCACATCAGAAGTGCACACATCTCCCCATAGGGAAGATATACAAGTTCCCTTTTAGAACATTACAGAAGAAGTGCAAAGAGAGAGAGCGTAATCACCTGGGCATCATATTTCAGTGGCTTTCAGAGTGTGCAAAAGCACTCTCAGCTCCGTATCAGTAAAATGGGAACAATAATAACCTAGATTACAAAAAATGCTTATTTAGATTTATATCCTACTGTATGTGAGTCTATAAACAAGCCCGTAAATAATTACTTGACCGATGAAACACCCATAAGAACAGAAAGAGTAAAATACAATGAACAACCTCCTATCTCGCTACTACCAGTGGCGTAGCGTGGGGGGTCAGGGGGGCCGGCCGCACCGGGCGCAACATCTGGGGGGGCGCTCGCCGCCTCCGGAGTCGACGAAGAGCCTCGGGCACAGGCTGTAGCAGAGCCCCATGTCTCGCGGAACCGACGAGCTGTGCGCGCGTCCGGGCTGAAGGCGTTCGGCAGGCAGCGGCTCTCAGCGCTGGCCGCGGAGGGCGCGCCAGGCAGCCCCTCCTCACAGCCCTGCCGCCGCTGCTGCAGCTGCTGGGCCATGTTGCATTTTCCTCGCCTCTCTGCCCTCCTCCTCCTCCGGGCAAGCGTTGTTTAGGCGGCAGCGCCAGCGGCAACTCGCCTCAGATCACCTGACACGCACCCGCCGCCGCCGCCGTGGCTACCTCACCGTAAATACCCCAGCCCAGGCAGCAGCAAAAAGAAGCTGGCAGCAGCGGCAGGTTAGGGGTTAGGGGGCGCAAATTACTTGCCTTGCCCCGGATGCTGACAACCCACGCTACGCCGCTGGCTACTACCTAACTTGGTTGTCCTGAAGACGGCCCAAACTGACAGGCCCTACAATGCTTGTGAAAAGTTGCTCAGGCCTGGACTTCTGGGAGATCAGACTGGGGAATCTGAATAGGCAACAACCAAGAATACTTCTCTGCATGCCTCTGCTGCCTGAACTTGGTACATGTTAAGGTGAAGATTGGTGTACACTTGATTTGCTGGAACAGGAGCCATAAATGTGTTGGGATTTCATTCCTCCCGTTGCAGGATGTGTGATTGTTTTCATCACATGTCTGTGTTGACATTCCATACTGTTTGTTGGGAACATGAGAATGGAAGTTCGGTTACACTGATCCATTATGTAGCACTATTCCTTTTGTTCTCTCTTGGAGATGAAGAAGGAGGAAGGAGCCATGATTTCCTTACTTTTGTACATAATAAAGCAGCTTAGAAATCCACACCTCCAATGCCTAGCTTCTGCTTGGACTCTGCTATTGTATTGTGTGCGCATATCTTTGGATATATGTTGTGGAAGTGCATTGGGAAAGAAGAGTGATGAATCATCCCGAGGGTCACTTGTGGGGGAGAACGTAGCTGCCTGGTATTCTCCAGTTGGTGCAGGAAGCTCAGCGAGGTCTATCTCTGTGTACCCAGGCACCAACAAAATGTACAAAATGAGATCCAGCGGCGAGGGCCTTCTGGCGGTTCCCTCACTGTGAGAATTGAGGTTACAGGGAACCAGACAGAGGGCCTTCTCAGTAGTGGCGCCTGCCCTGTGGAACGCCCTCCCATCAGATGTCAAAGCGATAAACAACTACCTGACATTCAGAAGACATCTGAAGGCAGCCCTGTTTAGGGAAGTTTTTAAATTTTTAATGCTGTATTGTTTTTAACACTTGATTGGAAGCTGCCCAGAGTGGCTGGGGAAACTCAGCCAGATGGGTGGCGTATAAATAATAAATTATATTATTATTATTATTATTACATTCAGGTATACATACTGCATTATTTTCAATGGATCATGCCCTGGAGTATGTATCAGCATCCTCATTTGAGCATAGCTAGTCACATGTAAAGATTTTCCACACAGGACTAGAACTGGGTCAAAGTGGTACCATTAGGAGGCTATTGAAAGTGCAACGGGACATAAATGCCCCTTTCATTGCATATGCATTTATTTTACAGCTTACCGTTCATATTTTGTGCAGGACTTATGAAAAGCAGGGCCTTAACATCTGCTAGGGCAATACCCTGCAACAACGGTCTCCAAAGGGACCACTTGGAAGTTTGTGGTTTGGAGGTTGTAACCACGATTAGGTTCTCTGTGCAGTGTATTTGTATAATTAGCATTGCTGTGACTTTATAACAACAGTATGACTGCTGATTATGTTGTATATTTTTTTTAAAAAAGCACTGTAAGGCCATATGTTAGGAAAGCCACAGGATAAAAAAAAAAGCTGTATCATTTGTGCTAGCCTTGCTTTTTCTGTTGTACTTCAGGTATAATTTCTGAATTTGCCTTCATTTATTATGTGAAGGCTCTAGCCTGCCAGCTATATTGGCCCTATTCAGAGTACAGAGGATGTTTGCAAACCTGAAGGTCATTTCAACCTCCTCCCCTTAAGCTATAGGTCATAATTCCAGTGAACTAATGTTTATCAAAGTGATGACTAATAAGGGATGCTTATCAAAACGATGACTAGCAGAGGATGAGAATGGATAAACATTGACCTTTCGACATATAGGAATAAAACATCCCCTGTGTATTGGGAATCTAGGTTAATAATTACTTGAGATCACTGACTGAGATAGAATTCCCTCCCCCTGCCCCCCTTGGGCGCTCCCTCCTTGTTGCCATGGAAGGAAAATGAGCCCTGCTTTACTGCTCCTGTAGTAGCTGATATATCCAGATCTTCATAACACTGCCACTATAATTAAATGGCTTCTATCCAGAGACAGATTTCTTTGCCACTAATCTAAAGTGTCAAGCAGATGCTTCTGAGGAACAGTTAGAAGAATGATGTGTGTGTTACAGTTTCTAATGAAGTTTCAATTCAGTTATAAAGGCAGAGTGGGGAGCAGGGCGTGTGAAAGATATTAACACCCCCCCACCCCAGTGTGGCATGCTTCATATTTTTCATCCTGATTTCTTAGTCTGAATATTTGATAGATGCATTAAAAGGGAACATAATATTCTGGTTTTAATTTTTTGCTAAACTTACAAAAAAGTAGAAAATATGAAAGGCTTCGTTCTGACAGGGGACCCTGTTATGAGTAATGAACTTGGCTGATACAGTGGGATGGAATGACTTGGGCCAACAGAGCTACACACTGACGCTCTTTGATGTGCAATTGCAGAAAGTTTGCCATTTAATGTGCTATGCATTATAATCCCTTGATAAAAGCTTTCCACCAGATTTCAGGAGTGTATGGTTTCATCAGATTGTATAACGCTGGTCCAATACATTTGAAGAGTTTCATGGCAGCTGCCAAAATGCAGCAGTACCACATCTCCTTCAACCGGTAATGTTTAGTAACTCAAAGCACATGATCTGGTTGTGTTACCACATAGGTGAGTCATGCACAGAATTGTTCTGGCCAGGCTTTGACTGTGATGATATTCCTGTCCTTAGATCTATGCCATGCAACAATTTCATATGATGCTGCATGCATAATTGCAAACTTCTTGTGGATACCATTCATTGAATCATAGAATCTTAGAGTTGAAGGGACCCAAGGTCATCTAGGGACGCAGGTGGCGCTGTGGGTTAAAGCCTCAGCGCCTAGGACTTGCCGATCGAAAGGTCGGCGGTTCGAATCCCTGCGGCGGGGTGCGCTCCCGCTGCTCGGTCCCAGCGCCTGCCAACCTAGCAGTTCGAAAGCACCTCCGGGTGCAAGTAGATAAATAGGGACCGCTTACCAGCGGGAAGGTAAACGGCGTTTCCGTGTGCTGCGCTGGCTTGCCAGATGCAGCGATGTCACGCTGGCCACGTGACCCGGAAGTGTCTCCGGACAGCACTGGCCCCTGGCCTCTTAAGTGAGATGGGCGCACAACCCTAGAGTCTGTCAAGACTGGCCCGTACTGGCCCGTACGGGCAGGGGTACCTTTACCTTTACCTTTAAGGTCACCTAGTCCAACCCCCTGCAGTGCAGGAATCTCAGCTAAAGCATCCATGACAGATGGCCATCCAGCCTCTGCTTAAAAACCTCGAAGGAAGGAGAGTCCACCACCTCTCATGGGAGTCTCTTCCACTGCTGAACGACTCTTACTGTCAGAAAGTTTTTTCAAATGTTTAGTCGGAATCTCCTTTCTTGCTACTTGAAGCCATTGGTTCGAGTCCTAGCCTCCAGAGCCAGAGAAAACAAGCACGATCCCTCCTCCATGACAGCCCTTTAGATATTTGAAGATGGCTTTCATATCTCCTCTCTGTCTCCTCTTTTCCAGGCTAAACATACCCAGCTCCTTCAAGCGCTCCTCATAAGGCTTCGTTTCCAGCCGCTTCATCATCTTGGTTGCCCTCCTCTGCACATGTTCCACCTGGTCAACATCCTTCTTAAACTGTGGAGCCCAGAATTGGACACAGTATCCCAGGTGTGGTCTGACCAAGGCAGAATAGAGTGGAACTATTACTTCCCTTGATCTGAACACTAGACCTCTGTTGATGCAGCCTAGAATAGCATTAACTTGTTTTTGCAGCTGCATCACACTGTTGACTCATGTTAACCAAGACCCCTATATCCTTTTCACATGTACTGCTAGTAAGCCAGGTGTCCCCCAACCTATATTTGTGCATCTGGTTCTTCCTGCCTAAGTGTAGAACTGTACATTTGTCCCTATTGAAATTCATTTTGTTAGCTTGTGCCCAGTTCCCCAATCTGTTAAGGTCATTTTGAATTCTGATTCTGTCTTCTACAGCATTAGTAACCCCTCCTGGTTTGGTGTCATCTGCAAATTTGATGAGCATCCCCTCTATTCCTTCATCCAAGTAACCTATAAAGATGTTGAACAACAATGCGCCCAGGACAGAACCCTGCAGCACCCCACTTGACACTTTTTCTAGGATGATGAGGAACCATTAATGAGTACTCCTTGGGTTCTATCAGTCAACCAGCCACATATCCACCCAACAGTTACCTCATTCAACCCACATTTTACCAGCTTCCTCGCAAGAATGTCATGGGGGACTTTGTCAAAAGCCTTACTGAAATTAAGATTCACTATGTCCACAGCATTTCCCTGATCCACAAAGAAAAGAAAAGAAAAGAAAAGAAAAGAAAAGAAAAGAAAAGAAAAGAAAAGAAAAGAAAAGAAAAGAAAAGAAAAGAAAAGAAAAGAAATCAGATTGTCCGGCATGACTTATTTTTAAGAAACCCATACTGGGTCTTAGTAATTCAAAACACTTCATCGTCACATACTAATATACCACTGGAACTCTTGGGTAGTAAAGCCAGAGGCGGATTTAGGGAAGCATGACTGATTCGTTCACACTGGGTGCCAAGCCTTGGGGGCGCCGTAACTATGATTTAGAACAGAGCATGAGAAGTCAGGGGAGCACCAAATTTTGGTATTGCACAGGACACCATTGAAATTGGAGACCATGAGATCTGCAGCTGGAAAAGTAGACTGTTATATACTAAGCCCAACCTCAAAGAACTAGCAAGAATCTTTTATGGGACAAAACATATATATATATGCTTCAGAAAATCAAATTCTGAAGGAGACCACAACTACCAGTCCGTCCCCTTCCTTCCTCAAGTCATACAAACTGCTCCTTTATAGCAGGATGAGACTAATCTGCAGCAAACCTGTTGCATTATAAAAGCAGTATCTATTAAATAATGATTGTGAAGTTTCTATTTGAGGGTTTGTTTGTTTTTTATTTAACAGTCTGATAAGTATTCTAGAGGACTTACACTCAAGTAAGTATGCATAGATGGGACGCGGGTGGCGCTGTGGGTAAAAGCCTCAGCGCCTAGGGCTTGCCGATCGAAAGGTCGGTGGTTCGAATCCCCGCGGCGGGGTGCGCTCCCGCTGCTCGGTCCCAGCGCCTGCCAACCTAGCAGTTCGAAAGCACCCCCGGGTGCAAGTAGATAAATAGGGACCGCTTACCAGCGGGAAGGTAAACAGCGTTCCGTGTGCTGCGCTGGCTCGCCAGATGCAGCTTTGTCACACTGGCCACGTGACCCAGAAGTGTCTCCGGACAGTGCTGGCCCCTGGCCTCTTAAGTGAGATGGGCGCACAACCCCAGAGTCTGTCAAGACTGGCCCGTACGGGCAGGGGTACCTTTACCTTTACCTTTAAGTATGCATAGGATTGTAACCTTAGACTGACTTGGTGTAATATTAGTTTTGGTGAAAGAATATGGATCCTTCAGGAGTTTGAGCCTGAAAACTGCTTAAATAATATATATATAGAGAGAGAGTGTGTGTGTTAGAAACCAAAGGTTTATTGTTTTAATTATCATTTATTTCATGGGAGAGGAATATAAAGCCAGGGGCAATGGTTCTGGGCTAGGCTTCCATGTCCATGCAGGAGCTGTGAAAAGGAGATTGACTTTTCCAAAAGAGATATTAAAACTTGAGCTTGCACAGCTGCTAGCATGCTTGGAGATCTCCCAAGTGATCAAACAATGAGAGGAACAGATACGCTTATATAGATCAAATTTGAACACTGTTCAAACACCAATATGTATGTAACACCCCTTTTATTTTGAGGGATCTAAACATGTGTGAGTGTGAGTGTGTGTGTGTACTTGAGGAATGAAGAAAGTGCCTGAGAGCACTGCTTCAGTCATCAGCATTTTGGAAATAAAATTGTAGTGAATGTTAGGCTTTGCACACACACACACAAACAGACACAGTGATGGCAAAACGGCATTCACACTGCCTGCAAACACATCACAAGAGGAAGACATCATAGTATATGAAGGAAACAGACTTAAACCCGAGGCATTAACATTCGCAGGCAGAGGAGATGGCTACAACCCACTTCAAATTGTTTTGCCTGGAGCCTGAAGAAATAACTTTATGGACATTCATTTCTTTATGGCACAGATGTAACGAAATGCAAAGCTGAAGCTTTGCCCTCTTCTGACCATTACTGTAAATGTGGGCAACTTATCTAGCAGTGTCAGCTCTGTTGGAAAACTACCATGAATTGAAGGAACAGCACTGGCACACATATATTTAACAGACTTTGCATAGCTTTTTTACAAGTTGGGCAGATGTCAAACTGCAAGTTAGTGGATATGTTACATTTACAATATTCTTACTGTGAAGAGCTAAAAATACTGCTAAACTGACTTACAAATTGATCTCAACTCAGCTCAGCCCAAGGTTTCATAAGGTTGTTTCACTTGGTACATTGACATGCTTCTTTCTTTCTTTCTTTCTTTCTTTCTTTCTTTCTTTCTTTCTTTCTTTGGCCGATTCAAATGAGCATCATTATATATGAACCAGCAACTATGACTGCAGCCATTTGTGAGCTAGTGTAAATATGATGGGTAAGAGTCTGAGTCAATAAGTCTCAGATCAAATTCCACTTTTCTATTTTTTTGAAATCATTTATATTGATGTTACAAAATAAATTTCACATTTACCACATTTAAATTTTAAAATCAATCAAGATTCTTCTGAATCTTAGGACTTCCCTCCTCCCTTCCGTATCTAAATCAACTGCATATTATAGTTCTTCCACATTACGGTCCTCCAAAATATCCAAAGTCTTTGTAACGTTGCAAGAGTTACTAAAAGCCTGCCAAAGAACTCAAATGATTACAGTGTTCTTTTAAATACAGTCTATATTTGTTCCATTGCCTATTGAAGCTTTGATCCTTCTGATTTCTGATTTTCCCTGTCAATCTTGCCATCTCTGCATACTCTCATAATTTCATCTGCCAGTCCACTTTTGTCTGCATTTTCTCCTCTTTCCATCACTGGGCAAGCAGCAATCTTGCAGCCAGGTCAAATTCCACTTTAGCCATGAACTTACTGAGCCTCTGACATTTCACGGGATTGGGAGCACCTGCATAGTTAATACTGGATGGGAAATTATAAAATCTGAAGAGTCTACAAGAATACTGTTTATTCAAACTGCCTGTAATTTAGCACGGAGTATTTGGTTCAGGGTGGGGAACCCCAAGCCCTGACCCCCAGGACTCTGCCGAAGCCACACCCATTCTCCCAGACCACTCAACGGCTTCAACCTGCACAGGGACCACGTGGAGGGTCTAATCTCCAGATCTGAAGGCACAGACAAAATGCACCGCTGTATATGGGAGCAGCCATTCTGGGGGAAGGGAGGCATTCTGTCACAGGCAGAAGTGGAGAGGCTGGTGGAGTGCTGCCTACTGCGCTTCTGCCTCCTGAGGCAAGTGCTTCATCCTGCGTCATTGGTGGGCCAGCTCTGGCCACTAGTATCAGTAACAAAGGGACACTAGACACAAAAATGTCTTCACTCCAGTATTGGAATATTTCACTTCAATGCACACATCCGAAATCCAACCTCACAAGCAAATAGTTTGTGTACAAAGTCGACACAGGATCAGTCCCATGAGTTGATTGATCATGCCAATTAGTAGGCAAGAAACTTTCTGAGCCAGGAGATGTGTCGGATGTGGGATGGCCCCTTTTTCAACATGTGTATGTATCCTAAAAGTTAACATTGGACCTTTTAAAATTTTTGTCTGAAAGTTCTTGGCCTAGGTGCATCCTTCCATTATTTATACATATGTCATGCTATAGAGGCTTATGATCACCTCATCTTTCTCCAATATGTAGTATCTTCTTGTTACTATATGGTCAAAGCTAAATCTAGGACTAGATTTGTTTTCATTCTCTGTTTTCTAACACTCTTCTTCATATCACTTCACTACCATCTTTTAACATGTTTTTTTTTTTAATAAACATTTTTTTATTGCTTTTTAAAGATACAGAAATACAGAAAAAAGAATAAAGAGTGGTTATAAGAAAAAAGGATATAAATAACAAATTTCCATATTCTTTTTCCATCTAATCTATAGGACTTCCCCACATCCTCCGAACCCTGCGTTCTCTGTCTTATAAAGCATTAGCAATTTGTTAACTTATTTCAAAACTTATTGTAACTTCCATTTTATCATGTTCCCTATTTTCAATTTTACTATGGCTCAATTCTTATATGTTTTATATTAAACACAATAAAGTTATTTCATTATTTTACCTCTGAATTCTTGTGTCTTAATTTTCATTTCATTAACTTACATTTGCTGAAGCTAGAATTTCCTGAAAGGTGCATTTTTTAACATTCATACAGCTTATAGTGTTTTTTCAAATAGTCCTTAAACTTTTCCCAGTCCTCCTCAGTTGTTTCTTCTCCCACGTCTCGGATTCTGCCAGTCATTTCAGCCAGTTCCATATAGTCCATCAACTGCGATTGCCATTCCTCCAGCGTGGGTAAATCTTGTGTCTTCCAGTATTTTGCAATCAGGATCCTTGCTGCTGTGGTAGCATACATAAAAAAGGTTCTGTCCTTCTTAAGCACTCTCTGGTCCACCATGCCCAGAAGGAAGGCCTCTGGTTTTTTAGGTAAGGTAAATCTCAGTACCTTTTTTAGTTCATTATGGATCATTTCCCAGAAGGCCTTCACTTTCGGGCAGATCCACCAGAGATGAAAGAATGTCCCTTCCGCCTCTCCACATTTCCAACATTTGTTGTCAGACAGGTGATATATCTTGGCTAACTTGACTGGGGTCATGTACCACCGGTATACCATTTTCATAATATTTTCCTTCAAGGCAGTGCATGCCGTGAATTTCAAACCGGTGTTCCATAACCTTTCCCAGTCTGCAAACATAATGTTGTGCCCCACATCCTGAGCCCATTTTATCATAGCGGATTTGACTGTCTCATCCTGTGTATTCCACTTAAGCAACAAGTTATACATTCTCGAAAGTAGCTTACTTTTTGGCTCTAACAATTCAGTCTCTAGTTTTGATTTTTCCACCTGGAATCCAACTTTTTTATCTATTTTAAATACCTCTTGAATTTGCGCATAGTGCAGCCAATCTCGTACCTTAGTTTTCAATTTCTCCAAGCTTAACAGCCTCCAATTGTCTCCAGTTTTTTCAATTATTTCCCAATATTTAGGCCAATGGGCCTCCATGTTGGGTCTCTTACGTGCCTTGGCCTCCACCGGTGAGAGCCACCTCGGAGTTTTACTCTCCAATAAGTCTTTGTATTTTATCCAGACCCTCCAAATTGCTCTTCTGACAATATGGTTTTTAAACAATTTGTGCACTTTAGCCTTGTCATACCACAAATATGCATGCCACCCAAACGCATTGTCAAACCCTTCCAGATCCAGGACGTCAGTGTTCTCCAATAAAATCCAATCTTTCAACCAGCAGAAGGCTGCAGATTCATAATATAACCTCAAGTCTGGCAGGGCAAATCCCCCTCTTTCTTTCGCATCAGTTAATATTTTAAACTTTATTCGGGGCTTTTTGCCCTGCCAAACAAACTTAGAAATATCCTTCTGCCACTTTCCAAAACATTCCACCTTGTCCACGATCTGTAGGGCCTGAAACAAAAATAACATTTTCGGCAATACATTCATCTTTACAGCAGCTATTCGGCCTAACAAGGAAAGTTTCAATCTTGACCATATTTCCAAGTCTCTTTTGATTTCTGACCAACATTTCTCATAGTTATCTTTAAACAAATTCAAATTTTTGGAGGTCAAGTACACCCCTAGGTATTTTACTTTTTTAACCACATTCAGCTCCGTTTCTTTGGAGAACTCATCTGTTTCTGTAACTGTCAAATTTTTTGCTAAAACCTTGGTTTTTTGCTTATTTAACTTAAACCCCGCCACCCGACCAAAATCAGAAATTAATTCTAACACTCTTTTAGTGCTGGAGACTGGTTCCTGAAGTGTTAATACCAAGTCATCTGCAAATGCTTTCAATTTGTATTGTTTCACTCCGACCTCGATTCCCTGAACCAACCGGTCCTTTCTAATTATATTTAGCAACACCTCCAGAACTGAAATGAACAATAGGGGGGATAGAGGGCACCCCTGGCGTGTCCCTTTTTCAATTTTAAACTCCTCTGTCACCACATTGTTTACTATCAATTTAGCTTTTTGTTCTGTATAGATTGCTTCTATACCATTTTCGAACCCCCGCCCCACTCCCATCCCTTCCAAGTTTTTCTTCATAAACATCCAAGAAATATTATCAAAGGCCTTCTCTGCATCAACAAAAATCAAAACCGCTCTGGTGTTCAGATTTGTTTGTAGAAGTTCCAAAATGTCAATAATGTTTCTTGTGTTATCAAACAAATGCCTACCAAGGAGAAAGCCTGCCTGGTCCTTGTGAATCACTTCATTTAGTACTTTTTTAAGTCTATTTGCCAAAATATCAGCAAAAATTTTATAATCCACATTTAGGAGTGAAATGGGGCGGTAGTTCTTAAGTTGGGTCTTTTCAGTCTCTGATTTAGGTATCAATGTGATGAAAGCTTCTTTCCACGTTTCCGGTGCCTTCCTTCCCTCCATTATCTGGTTACAAACCTCCATCAAAGGTTGTATCAAATAGTCCTTTAAAACTTTATAGTATTTGGAGGTTAGACCGTCCGGGCCTGGGGACTTGCCAAGTTGAAGATTTTGAATGGCACTTTCAATTTCTTGCTGTGTAATGTTACAGTTCAGGTTTGTTCTCATTTCCAGGGGTATTTTTTGTAATCCATTAGTTTTAAGAAATTGATCCACCTCTGAGGCTTTTTGCGGCCCTTGTGTATAAAGTTCTTTGAAGTACCTCTGGAAGCACTTTCTGATTTCCTCGGGTTTCTGAACCATTCTCCCTTCGATCTCTAGATTTGTAACCGTATTAAGCTTTTGTCTCTTTTTCAACTGCCAGGCTAGCAGTTTCCCACACTTATTCGCCGATTCGAAGGATCTTTGTTTCATTTGTTTAATTTTCCATTCCACCTCTTGATTTATCAGTTTTGAATATTGCGCCTGGAAAAATTTCACTTCTCTTAACACATCCTTCGACTTAGGCCTAGATCTTAATTTTTTCTCTCCTTCTCTTATTTTCTCCAATATCTTCTCCTTCTTTTCATTCCAGAGCCTTTTCTTAATCGTGTTTTGTTGTATTAGAAACCCTCTCATAACTGCCTTACTTGCGTCCCAGATTGTTCTTTTTTCCACAGTAGTATTCAAATTTATCTCAAAATAGTCCTTTAAAGTTTTTTGGGCCTTCTTCACAATCTCCTGATCTCTTAATAAAGTGTCATTCATTTTCCATCTAAAAGAACCGGTTGTGTTAAGTCTCAATTCCACTTTCAAAGCACTATGGTCGGAGCAGGTTTTTGGGCAGATTTCCACTTTTCTAGTCTTAGGTGCCAGTCCTCTAGTTGTCCAGATTTGGTCGATTCGTGTCCATGTCAGATGAGCTTCAGAAAAGAAAGTCCCTTCTTTCCCTAGAGGGTTCTTAACCCTCCAAATGTCAACTAAGTCCATATTGTCTGTCATTTCAAAAAAAGTTTTAGGTAGTCTGCCGTCTTTCGATATGTTGGCACTTTGTGACTTATCCATATTTACAGACACAACCCCATTCATATCACCCAGCATAATGATGTTACTATAGTCCAAATAATCCAGCATAGTCTCATGCAGCTTCCTAAAAAATTCCGACTTTCCCTCATTTGGAGCATATATTCCTAATATCAAAATTTTTTCTCCTTGTGTCTGTATTTCAATCGCCAAAATTCGGCCATATTCATCTTTGAATAAAAATTTCGGTGACAGGCTCTCCTTTGCGTAAATCACCACTCCTCTCTTCTTAACTTTGTCCGAAGAAATAAATTCTTGGCCTAGTCTTTTGTTAATTAACACTTTTCTATGGAGCCTTGTCACATGTGTTTCCTGTAGGCAGATAACGTCCAGTTGTTCCTTTTTCAAAATGTGAAAGACTTTTCTTCTTTTTTCCGGGGAGTTTCCGCCATTTATGTTCCAACTAAGAAGCTGCAGAGACATCCTGAATCAATTGACGGGTTCTACAGTGGGGTATCTAAGCTTCCGCCCGATCCCGGGGGAGGTAATGCTGGTCCTGATCCTGGTGGTATAACTCTTGGAGATGGTCCCGGTGGTGGTGGAGGCCAAGAAGCTGCAGCTCCTTTTTGCAGGTCCTCCTCGTGGTCGTGTAGGAACTTCTGCTGGTCTTCAGGTGATTTAATCTTTATTTTCCTTCCTTTGTAAGTAAATGAAAGTCCTTGTGGAAACTCCCACCTGTAAGGAATTCCGTTGTGTCTCAACAATTTGATCAAATCTATATAGGTAGTCCTAAGTTCCAAGAGATATTTGGGTATATCTCTGTAAATTTCGGCCCTTTTGCCTTCTATCTCCAAGGATTTCTTAAAATGTAGGCCTAATATCTTATCCCTTTCTTCTCTTGATCTCAGAGCAACCAAACAGTCTCTGGGCTTATCTTTCTTTACTGATTTTCCCAGTCTAAAGGCTGTCACAATTTTAAAATCCTTTTCTTCCTCAATTCCCCAGAATTTGGAGAACAAAAGTGTCAAAAATCCCTCTAAGTTATTTTGCTCCAGTTCCGGGATAGCCCTTATCCTGAGATTACTGTCTTTACTTTTCAGTTCAACCAATGCCAGGTAGGCTTGTTGTTCCCCTACCTGCCTTCTCAGAGGTCTTACCTCTCCTTTAATTTCATCAACCTTTAAATTCGCCTGTTCTGCTTTTTGGTTGGCTTCCACAGCTAATTTGTAGTTTTCTGCCGTAGCTCCTTGCAATTTCTCAATTGCCTGAGTGTGCTGCGAAACCTGTTCAGTTAATTTGCCAATAGAGGATGTAGCTTGGTCAATCTTTGATGTTTGATTGTCCACTTTTTGGTTTAAGACTGCCAATTGTTCCAAAATTTGTTTTAAAACTGTTTCTGATCCTCCAGTTGCCATATCTTCTGCAGCAGGCTGCACTAGTTCCACCTCCTGTGCTGTCAGCACAGTTGGGACAGATGATCTGCAGTGATGAGTTAAAGTTGTTTGCAAAAGTTGCCCAGATTTTTTCTCTTTTTCTTTTTCTTTAGCTTTAGCTGCTCTTGTTCTCCCTGTGCCGCTCATTCCACACCTGCCTCTGTTCAAGGTCAAATGGTCTTTTGTCCCATGGGAAAAGCAAGTCCCAAATATAAACAAAAAGAACCACAAAAAGTTTCAATAAAGCTCAATTCCCATGCCACTATGTTTCCACAGTCCTATAGGGGGAGTATTTCAAAGTTTCAAAAAAGAAGGGAACTATTTTCCGCCATTGAAGTTCCTCAATTCCTCATATTGAGTTTTGTAATTCCCAAACACAAAAGGAAGGTTTCCAGAACTTCTAATCTCTTTAAATCCAGCCATAAAGTATCGATACAGGTCCATGCAACAATGTTTAATGTTAGTATCTCAGTCTATGCAACAATTTCAATCTCTGCAACAATGTCGTCAGTTTGACAGCAGTTTGACAGTTCTTTTTCTATGCACTGGCAGCCCGGTGACGGGGTTATCTCTTTCAACCCCGTTTAGCCCAGAAGTTGGAGGATAGTTCCAAAGAATAAAAGTCTATACAACACACAGTTCTTTCCTTTTTATCTTCAAAATACAGAGTCTCTCAATGCACCCTTTCTTCCACTTTTACAATCCCTTTTTAAATACTTCAGCTCGTTTCCAAGCCCTTGCTTTGATCTAATTAGCAGAGTCGGGAGGCGGACTTCCTGTTACTCGCCTCCCGTTTTCAGCCGAATTTCTTCAATTTAAGTTAGAAAATTTAGGTCCCTTACTCACGGGTATGTTGCTCCAATTCCGATAATTTCAAGAAGAAAGGTCAGCGCTCATCAGCAGCAGCAGCGCGGCTTTGCTTCCACGAAAAGAGCGATGAACTCACAGCGCCGCTCCCCCTTTCACGTTCCGGAGCCTCTTACGAGGCTCCTTCCCCGCTTCTGGGGGGGCTCCAGGCGCCCGCCGAGTCCCACGGCCGCAGGCTCGCTCTGCCTGCGGTTTTTCTTAATGGGTCTCTGCTTTGCCGCAGCGGACGACCCTTTTTCGCGGAGCCCCTCTTCACAGCGCAAAGAGGACCGCCATTGCTGTTTCGCGCCGCCTCCGGAAGTCCCATCTTTTAACATGTTTACTATTTCTGCTATCAGCTTTTCACAAATGACCATGCTTCAGCTGACTCCCATCAGCTATTCCATCATCTATATAATTCAGCAACCTTTGTTTGCCCCAACAATATTTTCATTAAAGTCTTTCCCAGAACTGGTATTTTATTCAAAGTTATTTCTTTAGAGAAATTAAAGAGCCTATTTCTGGGGTCCTTCTTTCAAGGTCCTCCCCAGTAGTACTGGGGAGGCATCACAATCTACCAGCACTGGCTACCAATTAGTTTCCAGGCTCAGTTCAAAGTGCTGTAAAGCCTTATGCAGCTCTGGACCCCAATATCACAAGAACCGCTTCTCCCCACATAGAATAAAAGAATTGTAGAGTTGGAAGGGGTCCCAAGGATCATCTAGTCCAACCCCCTGCAAGCAGGAATCTCAGCTAAAGCATCCATGACAGATGGCTATCCAACCTCTGCTTAAAAGCCTCCAAGGAAGGAGAGTCCACAACCTCCAGAAGGAGTCTGTTCCACTGTTGAACAGTTCTTACTGTCAGAAAGTTCCTTCTTGATGCCATCATAATCTCCTCTCAGTCTCCTCTTTTCCAGGCTAAACATGCCCAGCTCCTTCAACCTTTCCTCATAAGGAACTGACTGTGTTCATCATTTGATGTCCTTCTCCATATGCCTACTAAACAGGAGGTCTGGAGGATCACAATACATGAACAGGCATTTTCAGAGGTGGCTTCCTACTTGTGGAATGCTCTCCCCAGAGAGGTATGCCTGACACCATCTTTAGCTGTTTATAGTCACCAGGCAAAAGCTTTCCTTTTTACCAGAGCTTTTGGTCCTTAATTTGAAGAGTTTCATATATTTGTGTCCTCTGTTAGTGGAATGGGATCCAGAGGACCTATCATATTTGTATAGATATGATTTTAGGCTTTTATTGGTTGTGTTTGTTATAATTGGATTGTTTGTAATTTCTTTGGGAGCAACTTCATGTCACATTTGTGAGGAAAACCACTAATAAAATCACCACCATCATTTATCCAACTTTTAGACAGCTCTGTGGAAAAATGTCTGCGATATAGGATTTAAACAACAAAAACAACTTAAAAGTCTCATTCCGTTATTAAACTGGCAGTACCTGAGCCATGTTACATACAAACAATTTTGTCTGCAAAGTAAATCAACTCATCACTGTAGGCTGGTGATGATTCAGTTTTAACCTCAAGAGCCTTGATTCACCCGGTCATTCACCACCCATGAATGGAACTTTGCAATGAATGGCACTTTGTAAATGTAATGGCAGTAGAGAAGAAAGTCTTCTTTGCTGTCACAGCATAATCTGTTAACAATGTGGCTGTGGAGTAATTAGTCACCTTCACACCTGTACTTCATGTGAATTGAAAAGCAGCAGCACTGCAGGTGTCTCTCCTTCCACTTCATCCCTTTTAACTTCCATGTAATCTGGGGGTGGGGGTCTCAGGTGTCAAAAGAGGTGAGGAGGACACCTGGGAGCCACTGTGTTAATGCTTCGTATCAGTTTCATTTTCCAATGACAAGGCAGGCATCAAGGTCAGTAGGGAAAGACATCTTCAAATCAATTAAGTATTGAGAGCTGTCGAGAGTTGTGAATATGTATCATATGTGAGTGCATGACAAAACATGTAAATGAGACTAATTTATCTTTTAACTTCTATCACACTGTACAATGCTGTACAAAAAATTGCAAACATGTAGGCAACAGGTTATTTATTGTGTTTGGGTCTTAGACAATAGTGAAGGAGCATTATGATTCTGAAGTAGTTTATGATTATTGGTTTAGAAACGACTCTGGTCTTTCTCACAGAAATCTTTAGACTCTGAGTTTCAAGCACTGTCAGGTCTCTGAATACCATTTTCTTTTCCATCTACTTATCCTCACACTAAATGTCTCAACTGATGGACATGACAAATGCGAGTGGGATGATTATTCTTTCTACTCTTGTCAAAGATATCCTTTAATCAGTCAGAAGGTCTCCACTGATCCTACTTGGCAGTCATGCTCAATGTCTGGAGTTAAATTGGACTGAGATTTCCCCAGTGAATGAGCTCTTAGATCTTTACATCAGCTCTAATTCCCAATTGCTTTTATCCATATACGCCCAGACAGATGCACGGAACTGTTTGCAAAAGCTAGTGGTCATAGTTCTCAGCATGCAAAGGGAACCTCCCTAGGGAGATATGGTCAGTAGTTAGGGCAATATCACTTTTTCTAGACCATTCTCCATTGTGTTATGCACACCAGTCATCAGTTTTGCCCCTTCTCCACTCTTGCATTCTCCCAGTCTCTGGCAAGAGCAAGCAACAGATCCACGTGGTTGTGCCTTTCTGAACTACGTGTAGATTTGTTTCCACCTGTGTTTCCGGCTATCCCACTTTTGGAAGCCTTGCAAGAAGCTGCTGCAGGAGAGGGGCTGTGAGTAACAACATGGGGTGAGCTGCTGCCATCTGAAGGATGGTACCAAAGGACCAGTCTTCCTCTGGGGAAGCTAAGGCCAAGAGATTGGATCAGGCTAACTAGCTTCTCCACTCATTTGTAGTGGGCATAGCAGCAGCACCTAGAACATCTGGGACCAAGGTGCAAACTCGCTTCTTTCTTTTGCTACTGCCAGGAGGTGGAATGTTGCTTCATTTATAATATTGAAATGCCATTTGTTTGTTTTTTTATTTAATATATGCTACTGTTACTATGAAATTGTTCTTGCACTTGTTGGATTTGTGTTATATATTTTTAAGTGGAAAGGTGGCATACAAGTAACATGATGATGAAGTGCGCCAAATGTGGTTTCTTTAGGAAGGAAGGCAGAGGGCTGACATACCCTACCAAGTATTTCTGACCAGGAATTAGTACCCTAAATCTTTATGTTTCTGCTAAATGGGCAGCTGTGCCCTACTTCCCCTTCACAGTTAACTTCAATATTCTAGGATATTTTTTTTAATGCTGTTGAGCACATGCGCATCCTCTTGTGGGCTAGACAAACACTGAAGAATGAAGGCTGCTTAATGGAGTTTCTGCTAGGCCTCTGCTAATTGTTCCCAAGGCTGGAGATAAACCCTTCTTACGAGTTCTTGTCACACACTTCATCCAGGTAAGCCATAGCCACAGGTGCTAAGGAAACTCTCTCAGCTTTCCCTCTAGGGCTCAACTACACAATTAGTGTGAACTTGGGATTACGTTGTCATGTGAACAGATTGACACCAGGCCTTGCCCAAATCGGCCTAATATAATATTTATAAGCTGCTACACTAATGACTCCTAGACTGAAGACGCCACGAGCACCAAACCTCTTAATAGAGGAGCCGAGCAAATGCATCCAATGTTTGTTTATTGGACCTGTTTCAAATCTCAACTTGCTCCATAAAGTCTCCATTACTGGCTTACATGCTAACTGCAATTTTTGTCATTGCTAACGTAATATTGATCATTTTTGTGTCTGCCAGTCCTCTTTAGTTGGAGTGCACTGTCATCAGAAAGCTTGTTTGTTAGAAAGTTTTATTTGAAAATGCAACTATTAGCAGCAAGATGAACTCTCACTCCATTTTTTTTTAATGTTCCTGCTTGTCCTACATAATGTAGGTTTCTCACTGTCTGCTCCTGGGAAAATGAATATAAAGAAAGAAGGAAAGGAAATAAAATTATCTGTGTGAATGTGGACAGAGGTGTGGTCAACATCAGCAGTCTCTTCTTCCTCTGAATAATATTGTTTTGTAGTGATTGTTTAAAAACATCTCTGTGGCATCACATTCTTGTCAAGCAGGAATGCAAGAAACACATATTCCATGTTAAGAAAATTCTCTTCAGTTTTGTATATTGGTTTCCCTTTTTGCTTAATTGATGTTAAATAACATGGGCAACAAGACTGAATCCTGTGGAACTCCACAGGAAAGCTCCCACAGGGCAGAGCAAACAGTACACAATGCTATTATCTGAAACCATCCTTGCCGTAGAACCACTGCAAAGCCTACCTCCAACTCACAACCTCATCAGATGTCCCACTAGGCTGTCATGGTCACTGGTATATAAAGTTTGAAGCCACCACTACCTTCTTGAGCACCTCTTGAGCACCTAGACCCAAATGGGGACATTGATAATCATTATCAAACACTTCTGGGCCCTGGGAGATCATCTCGTAAGAAGCCTGTATCGCCACCTCCTTGAAGACCAGTGGAACCCTCCATCCCATAAGGAGACATTAATGACTCCCTGGACCCATGTAGTCAAACTCCTACAGCTTGCTCTTATCAGCCAAGAAGGGCAAACTTTGAGAAGTCATTTTCAAGCACCAGTAATATAAACTGATCCAACAGCACTGTTCCAGCTGGAGCTTAGCTTCATAGGACTCAACCTAACCATGATAACCAGTTCCAAATGAATCTGAGTGACTTTAATTGGTCACAATAGGCCTCTTGGACAACCACCTTCTCCATCCAGGCAAATCCTACCACACAGAAATGCTCTGCTGAAGATGGAATGGTGGCAGAGAAGAAGGCCCTTTTCAGCTGTCACTACCACCACATGGTAGACATGAGGATGTGTTTGTATCTGTTTGGTCAGATTCGTTCTTGGATTTTCACCACTTGAATTCTAACTAACATCATTCTTGCTTCATAGCTCAAAGTCCCTCATTATATCAAGAAGAAATCCAGGACCCACAAAGTTCGAAAAGACACTTAAGAGCAATCCTGTGGGGAGAATTCCCCATCTCACTGTTCCACAAGAAGAACAATAGCTGCAGCAGAAACATTGACCATTGTGTCACTTTACAAATTAACCTGCGGACATTCTTACCTGTCAACGGGCAGATAGTAGCAACTCAGAACCTGCATATCGATTCCCATATGAGTCTACAGGATCTTTGGAGGAAATTCCATCCAATTATTATTATTATCATTATCAATACTCTCTTGGACCTGGAAGTGCAGACTCTGAACTCGGGTGACCCCTGTTTTTATGTATGGGGTTTCTTCTTACTTTAGGAAAGCTTTTAATGAAAAGTTAACGAAGGTGACAAATCCAAGGTTTGAAATCCAAAGTCTTATGGACTTAAATATATATATATATATATAATTTTGCAGGTTTTGGTGTCCTCGGGTGTCTTCCCGTGTAAAAGTTGGGGTGTCTAGGCGACGTTTCGACGAGGTCTCACTCGTCATCTTCAGGCTGGTGCTTTCGGCTTCTTGTTACTGGAACAGAGCGGGATCTCAATGTTTGAGTTCCTATAAATACTGTAGAGGGGGTGTGGTGTCTAGCCTCCAATGTTCTGGGCAGAGAGGAAGTTCCCAGGCTAGTGTGCCTTTTCTTCTTTTGTTCCTTAATTACTTGAGAGATACCTTGAGTGATTTCTTGAGTGATATCCTGAGTACCACTTAGGTGGGTCATTAGGTGTGGATTAGTTGCTAAAGTCTTTGTGTCTTGACCTCTTGAACTTTGTGAAGAGTTTTCCTGAGAAGATGGCTGTATTGCACTTAGTTGTGCTTTGGCTTGGCTTCGTGTATAGGGGCGAGCTGTGGTTTTGTGGCTTGTGTCAGCCAGATCTGTGTAGGGATTGCAGGGGGGTGCAGCATCCGGAGGTGCCACCATGGATTGGCTACTGGATGGTGTCAGTAATTCATCTGTGGAGAGGGTCTGGGTTTGGGTCTGGTGTGGTTGATTGGTGTTGGCGTTCTGTGTGCCTCTGGATCTGGTGTCAGTTTTTGTGGGGAGGGCTAATTTCCAGATGTCTGGCAAGCGGGATGTGTCGTCACGCTTGTTCATGTTGTGAGGGTGTTTCTCTATCTCGATGGCTTCCATGATTATTCTCTTGTGGTGATGTTCCGTGTTAAAGAGCAATTTGGAATCTGCAAAATTAATTTCGTGTCCTGTTTCTTTCATGTGTTGGAAAAGAGAGGAAGTTTTTTCTTCTTTTTTGACGGCATTCTTGTGTTCTGCGATACGTGCATTTATTCGTCTGTTTGTTTGTCCAATGTACGTGGCTGGGCAGACTTTGCAGGGTATTTCATAGATCCCTTGGTTTTCCAACTGGATTTTATCCTTGGGGTTTCTGAGGATATTGGCTATTTTTTGGTTGGTGCAAAAGGCTGTTTTGATATTGTGTTTATGGAGGATTTTGCTAATTTTATCTGTAGTGCCCTTGATATAAGGAAGGAGGGCCATGCCATTGTTTTCTTCTGTGTCTTGGTTTTTGGGGGGTGTTTCCTTTTGGATTAGCTTCGTAATCCTGTTTTGCTGGTATCCATTGGCAATTAACACATTTGAGAGATTCTGTAACTCAGTTGTCAAGTGGTCTTTGTCAGCCAGGCGTTTGGTTCTGGAGATGAGAGTCTTGGCTACGGAGTTTATTTGTGCAGGGTGGTGGTGTGATTGTGCATGTAAGTAGCGGTTGGTGTGTGTTTTTTTCTGGTAGATAGTGTGTCCTAGGGAGCCATCAGGTTTTTTGTAGATTGGTGTAAACTGACACCAGATCCAGAGGCACACAGAACGCCAACACCAATCAACCACACCAGACCCAAACCCAGACCCTCTCCACAGATGAATTACTGACACCATCCAGTAGCCAATCCATGGTGGCACCTCCGGATGCTGCACCCCCCTGCAATCCCTACACAGATCTGGCTGACACAAGCCACAAAACCACAGCTCGCCCCTATACACGAAGCCAAGCCAAAGCACAACTAAGTGCAATACAGCCATCTTCTCAGGAAAACTCTTCACAAAGTTCAAGAGGTCAAGACACAAAGACTTTAGCAACTAATCCACACCTAATGACCCACCTAAGTGGTACTCAGGATATCACTCAAGAAATCACTCAAGGTATCTCTCAAGTAATTAAGGAACAAAAGAAGAAAAGGCACACTAGCCTGGGAACTTCCTCTCTGCCCAGAACATTGGAGGCTAGACACCACACCCCCTCTACAGTATTTATAGGAACTCAAACATTGAGATCCCGCTCTGTTCCAGTAACAAGAAGCCGAAAGCACCAGCCTGAAGATGACGAGTGAGACCTCGTCGAAACGTCGCCTAGACACCCCAACTTTTACACGGGAAGACACCCGAGGACACCAAAACCTGCATTCCTGTACCCGTGAAAATCTACGAAAGCATATATAATTTTATATATACTTACATATGTACATATCCTTTCTTATGGAAAAATGGATTTTATTGCATTTTGTACAGTGAACCAACTTGGCTCAGTTATTGAGAGGAGAAAAATAGTCATGCTTGGTGAATAAAATAAATAACAGTGCAACATCAATATATAAGAACAGCTCCCAATGAGGCAGCTTTCTCTTTAATTAGAAAGCGCTGCTGCATTCATGCCTCCAATCCCCTAATTACTCGTAGGCTCTCCTGGAGACCTCCTTAGGGATAGAGTGTGCATGTTAGGGAGGCTTAGGGAGGCCTGAAATGAAACTAACAAATGAAAAGGCATTGTGCAGTCCAAGCAAGTGGGCCTATTTGCAAGGGCTGGTAAACTGATTTCATTATTGGCTGCCTCAGGTTATCAGGGTAGACAAAGACAGATCATTTTGTCGGGCCTGGAGGGAGCCAGATCCGTCTGCCTAAGAAAACAAATACATCCAGGCCTGAGATGGAAGTTTAAAAAAAGAAGGGGAGTTTACAAGGCTCATTGATGCATTCCCTCCCCCGCCCATCTTAGAGTAGATTCTGGCTGGTGGCCATTGGAAGCTGCCCTGCTGCACATACCCTGCAGCCTGCGGAGCAAGTGAATCATTTGCTTCTGATTGCAGCAAGTTTTGCTTTCTTGAATAGCATCTGGACAGAAAATGGACAACAGACCACACAGGAAAAGGGGGCGAGAAGAAGAAAGGGTGATGGGGTGGGGACTAACAACCACAAAGGCTCTTTTATCAAAAGATCTTATAAAACAGAGAATGCATCTTTCAGTTCCCCACCTCTCTGTGAATGGGATGAATAAAAACTAAAGTCATCAAGACTGTGAAAGAGCAATGAAATGCCCAACTACCGGTACTTTTTGACTGAGCACACAGAAAAAACAATTCTCGTTATTTAATAATAAACCCCTTGAAACTTGGATTTTTAAAAGAAGGAAAGGAAAGGAAATTAAATATGTGATGGGTTTCTTGTTTGTTTGTCTCAGAACATTTAATTTAACCTTTATCTTTCCTGGGCTTTTCTCATAGGAAAGCTTAGCCACTGCCAAGGCTACAATTAGTGGGAAAGGTCAAAAGGAAGGGCTAATAATGGCCATTCATTCGCAATGCATGTAGAAGAGGCTTATTCTGTACAAGTTGAAAAACGGCTTCAGTGAACTTGACCCAGCACATCATATAACTCTGGCAGTTAAGGTCAAAGGCCTGCAAATCTTAGTTAGGGGCAGTGGCATAATTTTTCCATGAACCTCACAACTCATTTGGATATACCGTCTGATTGCTACTGACATATCAGGATTTTGCTAAATTTCTTCTCAGGACCATCAGTCTACAAAGGTCCTTGACTTCCTATGTAAAGCCCCTGTGGGTAGTCTAAAAAGTGATAGTTCTCTTACTTAGGGTGTCCTCTCTAAAATAGGGCACATGTTGTGGTGAGACCTGGAGACTGACCTCCTGGTTGGTAGGTCCCTCGTTGCTGGGTTTAATCTGGCCAATGGGGAGCTGTTTAAACGGATCAAGGGTCCTATATATGCCTATGCACGTGACCCAGAGCTTCCTCTTTCGGCTTGTGCATTGGAACACCTGCCCACCTCTCCCTATATTTAGGGCATTTTGCGACTGACCTTGCTATGCTGTTGTGTGTTGTCTGTCATTGGGACAGGGGCATGGCAGGAATTTTCCCCACTTGGCTGTTGTCATTTGGATTTCACCTGCTGCGTAGCAAATCATCACAACTTGTAAGGTTGCAGATAGGCACTGGTTCAGGTGATAGGGATGGGAGAATGGTCTCACTATCCCTATGTGAAGGGTATTCTGTTAAAGGAATCCAGGGACTAAACTTGTTTTGGTCAACCCCCGAGAGGGGGTTGTGCTCGTACCTGAGTCCAGGGAGCATCTGGGGGAGTGGACAGAGTCTGTTCACGGGCTTTTCACCTACCTCAGTTGTTCACCCTTGGCTGACCTATGATAGCAAGGGTGCAGGGAGCTAGTCGAACCAGAGCCTATGCAACCACTCACTTTTCTGTAATCAATAAAGTTGTGGCCTAAATTCTGCCAAAAACCAAAACTAAAATTTAGTCAAATATGTGTTTATTTAGGGGGGAGGTCTCAGGGTCTGAACACGCAAACAGAAGCCTTCTATCTTGAGTAATGGGTTCTAATGTGAGTTTGAAAGAAGTGTGGGAAGCTGAATTTGTTTTGACAGGAGAGGATAAAACTTGTCGAGCATTGTGGTAAAAGCCTTCAATTAGAGTTGTGCCTTCTAGGGTTAAATAATCTATATTGAAAGCAGTATTGTGCTTATATTCAACCCCTGTGAAACTAGAATGAATACTGATCTTTCTAATTTAGCAGGTGGAAGACTATTTTTACCAGACACAGAGATCTCAGCCCCTCCAGTGTGTTGCAGCAAGAAACCAGGACAACCGTCTTCCAGAGTGTGCTCTCGTGTGAGTCATGTGACCCATGAGAGAGCACAGTGCTCCAAAATACATGTTTTTGGGCACCGTGCTCTCGCACAAGATCAACCGCCAACAGAAGCGTATCTTTTGGGGTTGCAATCTGTATTTTGGGACCCCCCAAAAAATGGGTGTCCTGGTGTACAGTTGAGGGGTATGAGATCTTGTCTGATTGTACATTCCACTTGGATACAATATTTTCATGATATTGAAAAGCCTCTGAAAAACCATTGTTCAGGGACCATAATGACACCTTGCATACTATTACCAATTGATTTGCTTTGCTTTGCTTTAATATTTGTATTCCACTTTTCCAACTATGGTCCACGGACCACCAAACATTGCAATCACAATACTATCAAACACAATAACGCATAAAGCAAATAATAAATTCATCAAAATGATTAATACAGTTCAACAAAGTCACAGCAACTCAGGTAGTTCAACTGTGGACAGGGGAGGCATCTACCACACACAAAAAAATATTTATTATTTAGGGGGAATTATGCAAGGCAGTCTTATTTGTCTAGGATGCAGGCTGAGAAATAGAAAAAGACATTTTGAGCTCTAGCTCAGAGGAGGATGGTTAAAACTAAAAAGCTTCCTTTAGAACACAGGTGATGGTTGTCCTTTGACTGAATATGGTCCAGGAGCCTTTATTTGCTTAGCAATGCTTGCAGTTCACTTGCGCTAGTCAGTAACATTAGTAACCTCTTTTCCACAGCACACACATACTTTTGCACAGAAAGTCTTCCCATTTCCAGTTTAGCATTGAAGCATCAGATCAGAAGCAGGGAGGTTACTGTACAGAGGAAGCCTGCCTTAGGAGTAAACTTGGCTTCTTGTAAGTCTAGGACAGATATCAAAGATTTCAAAGGAAACAGCCTTTCGCTCTACGTATTGCTCTTGTATATGAAAACATAATGCGACTGAATAGTATTTCCTTTATCTTGCCAGATATAATGCTGCTCTTTCATGTTGTGAGAGGAAATTGAGATAGATTGGTATGCAGACTGACTGTAGAACATCTGTATGTGGAGCGAATATATATGTGATCTCTAAGAGAACACATCAATTGAGATATCACGCTTCTGGACATATTCTGAGACGGTTAAGAACTTTTTTTATTGTATTAGCATGCCATTTCCCCCCTTTTTCTTCAATGCAGAATTTAAAAAAAAAGTTTTACAAAAATGAATTGGAAAACCCAGGAGCACTGCAACATACACCCACAAGACAGCCAGTATACCAGTCCCTTCTCTGTAACTTATTTTCCCATTATCCGCCAAGGCTAACTTTTGCCTCTGCCACCAAGTTGCCAGAGGAAATTGCAACTGTTATTACCTTTCTCCCTTGTGGAAAATAAAAAAGGGGTGGTAGCTCAGTGGCAAACCACGTGCACAGCATACAGACAATCCTAGGACAGGTATTCCCAAACTGTGGTCCATGGACCACCAGCACTCCACAAGCTTTACTCAGGTGAATTATGAACACTTAAAATTTGAATTCAAATTGTAGCACAATTAAATACAATTGAAACAATAAAAACCAATGTTTTTCTTGATAGGAAATACATTAGAAAACAAAAATAAACCACTCCTAGCAGTACTCGATTTATAACCTAGAACACAACTACATTATAATAGGATCACGGGGCACCCAGAAAGTGTGAAACAATGTACAGTCATACCTCGGGGTGAATGTGCTTTGGGATGAGCGTCTTCGAGTTGCGCTCTGTGGCAACCCAGAAGTAACGGAGCACGTTACGTCTGGGTTTTGCTGCTTGCGCATGTGCAGACACTCAAAATGATGTAACATGCCATGCCATCGCTAGTTACGTTTGCTTCTAGATGCGAATGGTGCTCCAGAATGGATCCTGTTCGCATCTAGAGGTACACTGTAAACAATGCAGCTACATAAGAACATGAATCATTCCCAAAATAGAATTATAAACAAGCCTCTTACATGTGCACCTTAAGTATGCATACAAACGCAATGAGAGGCGCGAGCTTGTTTTGTCAGGTAGTTTTATCTATATTAGATCTAATTTGAAACAAACCAACCCTCATTTCCTTTCTCTGTTCTGATCTTTCATATTTGTCAGAGTTGAAAATCCCTGTTCACAGCAATATGCTGTGGAGAATTGTAGAAGAATAGCCAGTGTTATTTTCCAGTACGATGTTCAAACAGCAATTCTGGATCACAACTAGGAGTGTCCTCAATATCACTTGGTACTCTTGCTCTTGTTTGAAAAGATCCATATTCTGCAAATAAATACATAAAATACTATACTACACTACACTGAAATCTTTAAATGTTTCTTGTCCTTGAATCTTCCTGCCACCGCACTTGTGCCAAACCCTGGTTAAGTACCAAGAGCCCTGGGATCTCACACAGCTCAGCAGAAACTGGAGTGGCCCATAACAGTATTTTGCTTCGTGGAGTACAATTAAGCTGGATGATAGGGTGGCTCTGAAATGGCAAAATTAAATGAAGGGTCAGGGTGATTTTAGCAAACAGACCTTTATAAATATCCATGTTGCATGTAAAGGCCTAGCAAAGCTTCTTTCTGAGCACAAATAGTGTATTTTCTAAGTGGTTAACTTGCCACAGTGTGCATATGCCGTAATCACCTGGTGAGGCCAGTATTGCTGTGTTAGTCTGCAAAGTGGTAGTAATTTTTTTATTAGATGGTAGTAAATGCTCATCTGTGTCCACCCAGATATTGTTGTACAAAGTGCAGCTGGGTAATGCTGAGAAGCATTTTGCAGCATGTACTGCTTTGAAAGAAAATATTATGAAAATGATTTACAGGTGGTACATGACTCCAGTCAAGCTTGCTAAGATCTATCATTTGCCCAATAACAAATGTTGGAAATGTAAGGAAGCTGAAGGAACCTTCTATCACCTTTGGTGGACCTGCCCAAAAATTAAGGCCTACTGGGAAATGATCTATAATGAAATTAAGAAAGTCCTTAAATGGACGTTCTCAAAGAAACCAGAGGCTTTTCTTCTGGGCATGGTGGGCCAATTGGTACCGAAGAAGGATAAGACTTTCTTTATGTATGCTACCACGGCAGCAAGAATTCTTTTAGCAAAGTATTGGAAGATGCAAGAACTACCCACTCTGGAGGAATGGCAGATGAAGGTGATCGAATATATGGGATTGGCAGAGATGACCGGCAGAATCCGTGACCAGAGGAAGGAGGCGGTGGAGGAAGATTGGAGAAAATTTAAAGTATACCTTAAGAACTACTGTAAAATATTGGACGGTTAAGATGTCGAGAGGCTAGAAACAAAGAACTACAGCTGTAAATCGTAAATTAAAGGGGGAAACTTAATGAGAATATATAGAGAAATTGACTGAAGGGTTGCTGACACATTATAAAATAATGATGCAGAGAAGGGGAGGTATGGGGAAGTCATATTTTATGTATTTGTGATTTGTTTGTTTTTCCTATACCCTTGTTCCCTGTTTTTTTTGTTTTGTAAAAATAATAAAAAATTATTATAAAAAAAAAAAAATGCTGAGAAGCATTTTGAACACCTGAAGGCCTTGTCTAAATGTTAAGTATGATGAAGATGAGAATGATGGGGAAAATCCACTTAGGAAAATCAGGAAGCCTTGTAAGATGAGCTAGTGATAAGCAGGAACTTATATTTTTAAAAGGAAAAATGTATATCCTCATATAGTTAGCTGGATATTCATAAATGCAGTAACAGCTGCATTGTTGTTTTTTTTTCAAATTGCCCATACTGGCACAATCCTTTTGGATTCAAGGGCTCTTTACATCTCTGTGTAAGTGGCCTTTGAATTGCCCCATCAGTCTTGCTTGGTACAATACTATAGAAGCCATTAAGAAGTCATGGAAGAAGATGGATAATATATATAAAACCTGTGGTAATTATCCTTCTTTCCTAATTACAGGGAGAACTATGGCAATTTCACATATCACTATGTGGTAAATTACTACTCTTTAATGGCACCTCTACTATGTGACCTCACATAATGACATACATTCTTTCCTCCAACAGTATCAGACTTCCTGCAGTATGTATATGCAGGTAGCTTAATTATTATTTTTTAAATCCGAATACATCATTCTCATCATCAGTTAGCTTCTGGAAGTCATTAGGCTTGTGCACACATTTCCTATGCTACCAAATCTACTCTGAGATAAATCTGTTGCCATCTGCTATTGTTACCCCCTACTTGTTTTTTTTTTTCCTTTCTCCTCCCTTTCATATTTGCAGGTACCTAGATATAAACAGTTCTCTTTTGATTTGTATTCCAGGAGCATCACAGAAACAAAATGGGGTTGAGCCAACATTCTTTTCACACTCAGTAGAGAATAGTTTCATGGAGGTACTTAATCCAAAGTAGGTGTCACAATGAAACTGACATTCAGGTAGGTCAAGAAGAAGAAGAAGAAGAAGAAGAAGAAGAAGAAGAAGAAGAAGAAGAAGAAGAAGAAGAAGAAGAAGAAGAAGAAGAAGACGACCAGAGTTGTTATAAGGTCTGCACACCTGTTTCTTCTATAATGCAGGGTTTTCTCAGCTATGTCCTCTCTCTCCTCAGAAATAGCAAATCAATATAATATAGTTTCCTAAGGTAAAAAGGTTTGCAGGCAGGCTAAAGATGATTATATAGTGCAGTACTATTTTCTACATATTGGGATCCTGTGTTTGTGTTGGGTTTGCTGTTAGAGATCAGGATCAGCAAAGAGTCTTGTGACACTTTAAAGACTAATGGTAACAAATATGTTTCGTGGGCTTCATCCCACTTTTGCATTATGAACATCTGACAAAAGTGAGCTCCAGAGCATGAAAGCTTAGGCCACAATAAAATGGTTTAAGGCTTTGAGGTTCCACAAAGCAGTTTGTTTGTTTGCACAAATGTTACTTTGGAAATTGCTGTGTCTCTGTCACCCCCACTGAGCTCCACTCTGGACTCGGCTAGATTGGTAAAGAAAAAGTGTTTTATATGGGATTTAACACTGTGACACCAGGTGGCGCTGTGGAGTACTGTCTTTCCCTACCGGATTTCCCTGTATGCACTCAACTGAATAA